>NW_019385414.1:12201-110056 GCF_000671375.1 Centruroides sculpturatus
TATATATATATATATATAAATAAAACTATGCTAATACTGAGTTTTTTTTATAGAATTCAAACACATTACACCACTTGAATGGGAGAAATTCTCGAGTTTACCGATGGACGAAAATAATATCAGACGTTTTAAAAACTATATTAAATGGGAAATTATAAGCCAAAAAACCGAATTAAGCCGAGACTTCATTTCCAAATTCGCGGATTATTTAAATTGGGAAGTAATATGGAGAAATTATATATTTACCACCACGTTTATCGAAAAACATATTAAATACGCTAATTGGAATATAATTTCAGAACACCAATTATTAAACGAAGAATTCATGGATAAGTTTTCGGACTATCTTAATTGGGATAAAATAGCAAAATTTAAATTTCTCTCTGATAATTTTATTAAGAAATATATTGATAAATTAAATATGAGAATAGTTTTAAAATATCAGCGATTAAAAACTGATACTCTGCGGGAATTACAAGATTTTCTCCACTGGGATTTGGTTTCTCGTTATCAAATACTGAACGAAGATTTTANATATTTTATGATGATTTATGATGGGGTATATTTATTAATGTAATTTATTAATTGCGCTATTGTTTTTTATGAGAGTTTTTTTTATCAAATTAATTAAATCGTTCCAAACTTTTATTTGACTGATTTGACTTTGGTAAAATTTTTTAAAACGCTATTGGTTGTTTTTTATGACATAGGCAGGTTTTTTGTTTTTTGTTCAGTAGAGTTTTTTCCCATATCTTCTTTTCGGTCCTCTTGTAATATAATAGGATAAAACTCGACAATATTGTGTTATATTCGAACAGATGCGGTAAGTTAGCTCCCCTCCTGCTTTAAACCGATATTCTCCTGAAGCGTACATGAGAACTAACCGAGAAGGCTTATACAAGCTGTTCTCAAGGTCAACCAGTTTGTAAACAATATAGACTGACTATGGGAAATTTCACACCTTGTTAAAGAAAAGAATAACAGTCCTTACAGCTACATTTCTCAAATAAAAGCACTTATTTTAAAATATTTTTATTTTTTATATACTTTTTTTGTAAAAATACTTTTTGGAGGGATTTTTATTTTTCGCAGGAATTATTCCTGGCAATTTTTTTGGATGTCAGATTCGCGTTTGAGCGGAAGTAATTATTTAATATATAAAATCAACTTTTTTTGGATTTGTTCGTTGCATTTTAAGCGAAACAAATGTAGCGAAGGAGTTAAATAATGGCCAGAAGAATCTCCATCACGGGTGATAAGAGGAAATTATTTGTTATTTTGAAACTAGATAAGTGACATCGAGAAACTCAAGATAATGTTTATGATTTAGTCAGCTTGGCATAGATTTTGAGCAGTAATATGTCACAAATTAAAGATTATAAATGATTTATTGTTGAGAAAAAAATTTGAAAAAGTACAGATAAAAAAGAAGTGTGATAAAGTAATTAAATTAATCTACAATAAAGTAAAGTAAATTAATTAAGTAAATAAAACTAAATACACCCCCGACCGAGCAGCCATTTTGTTTTGTTGGTGCTATCTGTCACTGTTTGTGTTTGATTATAATCAGTTTTTCCCGTATAAATAAAAGGAATTACCAGAATTTGTCAAGTTTTTCATAGAGTTAACCTTAATTTTTCAAAATGCCTAAACCAGTGAATGTCAGAGTTACAACAATGGATGCAGAGTTGGGGTTTACCATCCAACCTAGCACCACTGGGAAACAACTCTTTGATCAGGTTGTAAAAAACGATTGGATTAAGAGAAATTTGGTGTTTTGGATTACAGTATGTTGATAGTAAAGGTTACATTACTTGGTTAAAATTGAACAAGAAGGTGTTAAGTTAAGATGTCAAGATGTTAAAAAGGAAAATCCTATGCAGTTTAAATTTAGTGGAAAATTTTATCCAGAAGATGTTGCTGAAGAACTTATTCAAGACATTATAGTGCGTTTGTTTTATCTGCAAGTAAAAAATGCAATATCGAGTGATGAAATATATTGTCCTCCTGAAACATCTGTTTTGTTAGCATCCTATGCAGTTCAAGCAAAATATGGAGATTATTATTCTGAAATTCGTAAATCTGGTTGCCTTCCTAATGATCGTCTCTTACTTCAAAGAGTAATGGATCAACATAAATTATCTAGAGATCGGTGAGAAGAAAGAATAACTAATTGGTGGGCTGAACATAAAGGAATGCACAGGGAAGATGCAATAAATAAAACTAAATATAAAAAACAAATTGAATAAAACAATAAAATCAGTCTGCATTTATGTGGGCAAAGTCTTTGAGAAATTATTGTCGCTCGTAAATTATCTAGAGATCAGTGGGAAGAAAGAATAACTAATTGGTGGGCTGAACATAAAGGAATGCACAGGGAAGATGAAGTAAATAAAACTAAATATAAAAAAATAACAGAATAAAACAATAAAATCAGTCTGCATTTATGTGGGCAAAGTCTTTGAGAAATTATTGTCGCTCGTTAATTAATACTGAAAAAGCACATTTATTTAGCTAAACAAACGTTTTTAACCAATTTCATGGGCCATCTTCAGGTTAAAGACGTTCGAATCAACGGCTTTTCGAATAACACGTTCAAATTTAAATTATATTAAAACATACGTTGAAATTAAATTAAGTAAACAAGCATAACGAAATTAACACAATAAATAAGAAAAACAAAATGAAATAAAATAAAATACAAAATACGGTAATTCCCCACAATACAATATGTAAACATTTTTTATAGCATCCACAACAGAGAAGTGTGGATGCTATTCCTTATAGTTTAAACAGATAAATGTTTAAACTATAAGGATGCAACCATTCTACTGTCGGCATGAAAATATATAATCAGGAAGAACTCTTATGATAATACATGCAGCAGGCTCAATAAAAACCTGAGTTATTATAAAAAATGCTTACATATTGTATTATGGAGAATTACCATATTTTGTATTTTATTTTATTTTGTTTTTCTTATTTATTGTATTAATTTTGTTATGCTAGTTTACTTAATTTGATTTCAGCATGTGTTCTAATATAATTTAAATTTGAACGTGTTATTCGAAAAGCCGTTGATTCGAACGTCTTTATCCTGATGATGGCCCATGGAATGGGTTGAAAACGTTTGTTTAACTAAATAAATGTTCTTTCTCAGTATTAAGGTTGGTTGACTGTATAAAGTTAAAGAATCTGAGTGTGAATAGAAGAGGTTTTCACCGAATATGGGAGTCTACGAATGCTTGTTATAAAATATTTCTTTTATTTTCCAGAACTTCTCTTCTGTACGGTATACAGCTGTATCTCCAAAAATTTTAAAATTAAGTTATGCACTTAATATAATAATTTATTAATAGATAATACTAATTAGGCATAATATTAAGTGCGCAGATCAATTATCAAATTTTCAAAATAGATCCTTTTGACTTAGACTGAAATATCTTGTGCTAGCAATTTGAATACTAAGATATCTCGGAAATCATCTGTATATGAAAATAATACAATTGGCAAGCCAAGTTCAAAGCCAAGATAATTAAAATTTTGCTTCTGAGACTGCTGACATGAACAAAGAAATTGTCAGCCTACCTTTCTGAGGAACCAGGAATAAATTCTGTTCTAGCAAGTGCGTAGGAAATTATATTATATCAAAAGAACTTTTCACGAGTAAACAAAAAACACTTCGTAAATCTAAAATTCAAGTAACCGGCATAAAATCAAAAAATATGATTTAAAATCAAACTTAATATAAAATTTATTTCCAGTAGAATTTCGTTTAAAAATTTAGTGTACCAATGTCGGGAATATTTAGAAAAGAAGACCGTTACACACTGTCTAGTCATTCTCTATGTTAAATTCATTCTTGCTAACTTATGCATTCTATTCGATATTAACAGCAGAACTTGAAGCACGTTAGTCAAAAATCATCTTAGTCTTAAAAGTTTTTCGGTTTTTATCTCTGGTAAGAAATTATTTATGATTTTCGTGTTACGTTTTTTTTCGTTTTTAAACAACATGACGTTACAATATCCTGGAATTGCAAATACTGAGAAGACCTTTCTTAATCTTTAATTTTTCTACATTCCTAGAAGAATTCAAGTTTATTACTTTTCATTTTACCCAGCAATATTAATTGCAATTGGTCAAATGTTCACGGACGTTTTGCACTCTTGAAAAAGTTGTCACCTGACACATTATGACCATTAATGGTTCCAACCAATTCTGCTATAAGAAATGCGCTTTCTAATAACATTCGTTTAGTGTCATCACCTGTAACTCTATTACTATAGACAGTGAAATTCACAATGTGTTGTTTGAAGAAAGGCTGTTATGAAAACTAAAAATAAGATTTATTGTTAAGACCACATAAATGATGACAACTAACTATAGGGGAAATGTCTGAGCAGTACAATTCGTACAGTTTCTTACGTGATGATTTATCTAATCACGATCAGATTATAATAGAAACAAATCATGAACGATCGTGAATGGATATTTAACAATTCCACACAAGGTTATCACATATAATTTCAGAAAGAAACACCGAAACCTATCAAAGACAAGAAAGTTAACATTAGAGTCACAGTTGACCCCATTGAAGCATCTGAATCTGAATGTAACTTGCAAAATATATCTTCTGGCAAAAAACAATTGTTTTTAGAATTTATTGATAATAAAAATACCAAAGTCAGAAAGGGAAAAAATTACAAAAATATTCGTAAGATCTAGAATACTCTAAAATAGAGAGTTTGTATCCACGATAGTAGTAGAAAGATTAATATGGATGTAGAGTACATTACATGAACCCAAATGAGAATTAACAAAGAGGTTTAGCAAACAGCGATTTCTTCTCAAAATATCAACATTACTGCTGAGGAAGAATAAGAGGACAGAGAAGAAAAGCCAAAAAACAGCACACTACACAGTTGGTAACTTGGTTGAAATGTGCTTTTTCCTGTATCAATGCATATAAAAATTCGAACTAATATCTATTGAAAGTGCTAAAGAATAAAATAATGAAATTGCACAAACTAAGTGTCGTTTCTTCTTCACAGAAAAATATTAAAAATAGTACAACACATGAAGTAGTAATTATTCGGATAAAAAACGGAATATATCTATAGATATACGTGAACTTTAGGCGTGAGAGAAAAAATCGTAACACGGTATTCCGTATTTTCATTGACAGTATAAATTAAACCTTATTTGATATTTATCATATAAAAACATCATTAAAAATACTATGGACAGTTTTGACTTTTTGGTATTCAGCGTAACAAAAAAGTTAGTAGTACAAAAGTTACACTTGACGAACCGTACCATGAAATTGTTTTCGTTTCACACCCAACATATTTGATTTCATTACTTTTCCATTACTAACATTAACTAAAAATTTAACTATAATTGAAAACTGCATCTAGAAAGATATTTTTATAGAAAAATTGTCTAATAAAAAGTTTCTGCTGATTTTTCTTAATTTTCATTAGTTAACGCTTTCTCAATTTTAATATCAACTAAACACAGACTTTATGGTATTGCATGAGAATGTTTGAAAGAGTGCAACAGTTAATGTCAAACAACCTGACTACATTTTTACGTAACAAATACCAATCCCAATTGATGAGGGTTCACTAAGAGATTTTTGTATTAACATGTATCCGTATATCTGCCTTTATACGACGTTAGTAGTAGTGGTTTGACACATACTGATCACAAAATTAATTTCATGAGTAAATTTCAAATAAAAATTTGTTGAATGGAATTATTTCAGATCACAAAATTAATTTTTTGAATAAATTACNCTATACTACTAATATATTTTTCGTACATAATTCGTTATCCGAAAAATAAGTTATCTGAACCACCCCAGTCTCCAATTGATTCGGATAAACGACGCTCTACTGTAATTTGAAATATCCTTTTTCCTCTGTAAATACTGTAAATAAGAGACTGGTTGATACGTCGCCGAGAACTTTTTCAAGAACCTCTTATAGAAGATCATCATCTTCAGAAAGTAAATACTTTTATTTAAAAGTTTGCCTTTGATAAAAAGTTTGACTTAGACCTAACTCTAGATAAAAGTAAATCTTCGAAAAATTTACAAGTTTAAATAAGCATGATAGTTGTTCTATTTTGAAATTAAATTATTTTGATAATTTTATTATGGATTTGAATCAACGAGTTAATGCAAGCTCTTATAATGATTGGTACAAGCACTTAAATAAATCTTTTTTTGACTATTCGCTTTATAATAATAATTTTTCTTTTAATATTGGTGCCACAGTAATGCAAATCAGATGTAATTCCCTTAATTTTTTACAGAATTATCGCAGAGAAATTTGCATGTATTGTAAGGATGATCAGCTATTGGATGCTTTTCACGTGATTGCTAATTGCTCTAAGTTAGAGAAAATTCGGGAAAGTGTTTGAAATTTCTATTATTCCGTTGGAGAATTTTTTGGAACTTATTACTAATATAAGTAATTTCGATTTAATTAATTTTGTTCAAAATATTAAATTATTGTTTAGGTAATCTTTGTTGAATTTTTTATTTTGTTTTAGTGATCTCTTGTACGGAGTGACGTACATCGTTGTTTATTTTGCATATCGGAGTATTCGTTTTTGCCGAAAAGTGGCATTTGTTTTTTCTTTAAAAGTGTGCTTGTGGCTAAGAAGTGTTGGGAGACTATCCACATTTTGGATAAGATAATTGAATCCTTTTTCTTTTATAGTTGGGTGTAATTAATGTTTTTTAATTTATATAATGATGTTTTTAGTTGGATAGTTCTCCCCATGATGATTTTTTGTTATTATGTTATATGTTTATATTTGGATATTTGGCTTTCAGATATTTATTTTCAGATATTTATTTTTGATGTTTATAATAATACTTGTATAATTTTTGTTTTGATTTATGTATATGTTAATTTTCTCTGTAATAATGGATGGATGATGATATTTTTTTGTATAATGTACATGTAACGAATTATTGTATACCCCCGCATCATGGGCTCTGCCTAGTATGTCTAAATAAATAAATAAATAAATAAACTTGATACATGCAACCTACAGTGCTAAATAGGTTAACGAAGAGGTTTAGCAAAAAGCGATTTGTTCTGAAAATGTCAACATTACTGCTGAGGAAGAACAAGACAGCTGAGAAGAAAAGCCTAAAAACAGCACACTACAGAGTGGAAATGTTATTTTTTATATCAATGCATATGAAGATTCGAATCTAATATCTATTGAAGGATATTATTATCTATAGGTATTATTCTATTTTATTCCATAGATATTATTATCCATAATATCTATGGAATAAAATAATGAAATTGCACAAACTAAGTATAGTTTCTTCTTCACAGGAAAAATATCAAAAATAGTACTACGCATGAAGTAGTAATTATTTGGAGGAAAAACGGAATTCTGTATATATCTGTATATATACGTGAACTTTAGGCGTAAGAGAAAAAATTGTAACACGGTATTTCGCATTTTCATTGACAGTAGAAATTAATCCTTATTTGAAATTTATCATATAAAAACGTCATAAAAAATACTATGGGCAGATTTGACTTCTTGGTATTCAGCGTAAGAAAAAACTTAGTAGTACAGGAGTTACACTTGACGAACCGTACCATGAAATTGTTTTCGTTTCACACCCAACATATTTGATTTAATCACTCCTTCATTACTAAAATTAACTAAGAATTTAACTATAATTGAAAACTGAATTTAGAAAGCTATTTTTATAAAAAAATTGTCTAATAAAAAGTTTCTGCTGATTCTTCTTAATTTTCATTAGTTAACACTTTCTCAATATTAATATCAACTGAACACAGATTTTGCGCTATTGCATGATAGTATTTGAAAAAGTGCAATAGTAACTGTCAAACAACCTGAAACTACATTTACGTGGCAAATACCAACCCGTATATCTGCCTTTATGCAACATTGTGTTTCTGAAAACTTTCAACTGTTTTCTCATGCTGAATGGTAACATTTACAAATTCTGTCTTGAAATGAAATCTTAATTTACTGTTTAATTATATCGAGTTTAAAAAATCGATTTGTTTGAATAATTTTTTCTGTTTAAACGTGCTTCTTCTTTTCTTCAGAATTTACTTATAAAATTATGTTTTATCGTAATAATAATTATTTGATTAATTGCGGCTCGCGAAAAATTTCAAAGTTTGAAAAATGGCTCGGACTATCAAGGAGCTTGGCCACCCTAAGTCTATATAATTTATAATGAAATTATCAAAATTAGTATTAACTGAATTAAATTAAAAATATAATAATACTACTAATAATAAATTATTCTCTACTCTTTTTGACAAATAAAACTATTTAATACATAATAGAAATTTAAAGTTTTATCTAAAAGAAGATCTAATATTAACCAAAATTTACAAAATTAACCAAAAACGTTTTACAAAAGGTTTTATTTCTGTTTAAAGTAATTTTTATTTTTTTAATTTTAAAAATAGGAATATGAAGCAAAACAAAAGTAAATACAAATTATTGTCGGTAATTGGTTGCCTGTATATCGTAAGTTTTCTAATTATATTGTCGGTAAATTTTTATTTTTTTATTTTTTCTTATTTATCTATTTTATTGTTTTATAGTAAAATTTCGTAACCACTGTAATCCTGCTGATGAGGAGCATAATAGCCCGAACACAAATGTTAACCATTGTTTGTGTAGAAGTAGATTAATAAAGAAAGTCTGTTTTCTTTAAAAAGTTTTTTCTCAATTTTTGTGAAAAAATCTGAACACTAGTATAAGTCCTGTTAATTAATAATTAACGTCCACGTTGAAAAATATAAGAAATTAAATAAGGCAAATTATACTAATTTTCAGTATACTTATAATATTACAAATGTGTGCAAAGCAATTAATTATATGAAGGTTTGAAAAATATTTAAATTAAGTATTTTCAATTGTAAAAAAACCTGGCAACTAATTACTTGGATTTAAAATTAAATTTTTGTACAGTACAATTGGAATTTCGTCGTTTTTTGCTACAAATAAAATACCTCTAACATTATCTTAAATCGCCTTCAATTTTCAGTACATTAAGTATGAATATTTCAATTGCATAATTTATTTCGAACGCATTTATTATTATTAACTACATCCAAGTGTTGAAAGCAAATTATTATACTTGCATTTAAATTAGTAGGAAAAAAATTCAGTTTTATAAATTATTATATATTATCTGACTTATATGAATAGGTTAAACTGTAGTTGTAAAACTGTTGTTTATATAAAAATTACTCTGTATGCTTTATATCAGATAGAAAAACTGTTATCTCAGAAAAGTCATCTCTATAACATATACGTAATTTGAATTATTTACAATTTTATTTAGCTATTTCTTGCTTATGTACCTTAATTATTCGTGTTGACGCTAGAACCTAATGCTACGAGGGGTGTTTTCAAAAGGCAATCAGTTCTCCTGCCTTCTACTTAATTAGCTTTCTACCAGATATCAAGGAAATTGTCAGCTGAAACTTAATAATTTAAAGTAATTGTTTTTTTTTTCCTTACGCAATAGTATGATAGTTTACTTAATATACTCGTACGGAAGAATACTCTGTATTAAGCAAAATTGACGCTTTTGATGAGACACTTTTGGTTCTACCTTTCTATAATTATACAATATTGCAATCTATTCATAAAAAGCCATTAAGAAAAGTCATCTAAGTTAGTGTTTCTTAACATAGAAACACTGACATTAATGACTGTTAAAACACTAGCAGACCCCACCACGCGTTGTTGTGGCTCAAAATGTACCTATTATAAATGTATACACTTCCACCGAGGGGGAAGAGGAATTTTTCGAAAAAACCCTTCTTAGTGTAATTCACTTGAACCCACCCCGAAGTTCCATTCTAAATATTGGTTAAAGAATTTTTGAAATCGGATGAGTAGTTTTGGAGATTACTCCTACATCCAAACTTACAAACATCACCTCTTTATAATATTCATATAGATTTAGTTAAACTTTAAACGACAGTGTATATATGTATTTTTATTACTGTATAAATAATATAATAATAATAAACATACAAATAAACGTAGTAAGAAAGTACATATTTTGTTATTTTTTGTGTTTTCAAAAACGAATTAATCAAATTTCCATAAAAATTTAAGTTAAACCGATAATTGCTGAACGAACATTTTGGATATCGAAGAAAGACTAAATAAGGATAATGTTCGTTAATTAACCGATCATCCATTGTATATAGGAAGAGAGAGTATGGAGAAATAGAATCTACATATGGAATTGAAAAACAAATAATTAAAACAATAAAAATAAATTGCGGTTTAAAAGGACGTATTCTGCTGTCTTTAACATAGCTTTAAATTATCATTCAAAATTAATATATTTTAATGTTTAAAGTTTGGGAGTTATAAATATTTTAATAAATATATTTATATCTTAAAAAACTACAATATTCATTGTCACTTGTTACGAATGATATTTAAATTATGCAACGTGTACTTTCAATAAGTGTACTTTTTACATAATAAATCCAACACGTACATTACAGAAAAAAATCTAGCATAAAATATTAATATTATATTTTCTTCACTTATCCCGGGATTATTCGTATTTAGAATAAATAAACCATTTCAATAAACTTACATCAACACAAGAATATTTGTATTCTTACTCTAAGTACAAGTATAATGACATAGAATTATATATTTACGCAATACCTTTACTTTACGAAATACTAAAATGTGTCATTTTATTGAGTGTCATTAATTTAAAAATTAAAATTTGTTTTTGTATTAGGTTTTTGCTATTAATTTTTTGACTTATTTCAAAAGTCTATAAATAAATTTGTTTAAATAAATAAAAAAAACTGTAATAAAATTTACACAAGTGGTCACACAGGAAGTATGCCATTTAATATTTAATTTGGTGACAATCAGAAAATTAAAAAAAAACAATAATCTAAATCTGTTTATTTATACTAATATTATAAAGAGGTAATGTTTGTATGTATGTTAGTTTGTATGCAGCAGGTAATCTCCGAAACTATTCATCCGATTTCAAAAATTCTTTCACCAATATTTAAAATGGAACTTCAGGGTGGACATAGACTGTATATTATTCCGTTAAACATGGGAGATAGACAGTTCTTTACGGTAAGCCTTACGGGGAAGGCTTACGGTAAAGAACTCTGTTTCTATTTATACTATTTTAGATGCGGTTTTTTGCGTTTTTGATTGCGTTTTAATAGAGTACGTCAACAAAATGTACACTAGAAAGGAATTTTTCAATATTCCCCCCGCGAGGGAGAGAGACAGAATTAAGGCTTACCGTGAAGAACTTGGCTTCTATTATACTATTTTAGATGCGAGTTTTTGCGTTTTTGATTGCGTTTTAATAGGGTACGTCAAGAGAATGTACACTAAGAAAAAATTTTTCGAAAAATTTTTCCCCACGGGGGAAGTGTTATACATTTATAATAGATACATTTTCAGGCATAACAAGGCGTGGCGGGGTCTGCTAGTACTGATATAATGTTAAATGTAATGACGTTATGATAAAATGTAGGTTTTGTTTTTATAAATTACACGGTGAACATTAAAGTTAATAGTTATTTATATTATAAAATTTAAGTTTTTTACGTTATTAAATGATTTTACATACCAGAAAAATATACGAGAAAAAACACCAACTGAATCGAACGGGTTACTCTTTTCTTTTCTGTCCATTCTGTATTAACTTCTCTTGTCCACAATGTTCTATATGCTGCGTTTGTAGTACTACTCATCAAATATATCTATCAGATAATATATAATATTTAATTTATAGTGTAGAGGTGTAGTTGACTACTAGTGTTCAGAAAACCTTGAAGTTATATAAAAATATAGTAACTGCAAAATCATGTTTTAAGAGAGATTTAAATTCGTCACTAATATAACTGAAATTTAAAATTCTTTTTATATGCTTAAAATACTATAAACATGTGCAAAGGAAGACATGTTTGCAGACAAATAAATATATAGGGGAGATCGGGGCAACTTCGGCATGCGGGGCAAGTTTGTCAAGCGCTTTTTTTAAAAAACAAATTAAAAGGAGACTTTGGTTATAGGTTAGGCAGTTGAGTTTTATTGGTGGCTTGTTGAGTGTAGTGTTTTTATTGTTCTCCAACAAGCGTAGTTGAATTATCAAGCAAATTTTCATTTTCGTTCAATTCCATATAATATTTTTTTTCCATTTATATTGAATTGGCAGGTTTTGTTATAATTCCATGATAACGAAAGTTACTTTTCCTGTTAGAAGGATGTAACTTCAACTTATTCACGTGGCCAGATCGTGGCTTGGCATTCTGTTCTCAGGGTTGTACTTAATGTTTCGAAATCATGACTAGCGGGGTAAGATCGGCAACATAAAGCCACATTAGAAGCAAAGGATAAAAATCAAACAGATGATAAATGAAAACATGTTTGCATTTGTTATTCATGTATATATGTCTTTGAACTTGCATTTCGTTGTAATAATATTAAATGGGTGTTGGATTTGTATTTCTTTGTTTTAATAGTGAATTCCAACTTATACATTGTTAATAACATAATTTTATATACGTGCCTATCTTGCCCCATTACTGTTGCCCCTATACCAGGGGCAACTTTAATAAAAATAATTAAAATAATTACAACTTTACAAAAAGAGAGAAGTTGCCGATCTTGCCCCTATACCCGGGGCAACTTCGTCAATTTCTCTCTTCTTGTAAAGTTGTAATTATTTTAATTATTTTTATTTCCAAACTGATTTTAACCAGTTCTATAGTAAGGTAACATTCCAATAGACAATATGCAAAGCTTTTTTTTCAGTTTACAGCAGTATTTATTACACAAAATTTAAGTAAAGCTTAACATGCCGATCTTGCCCCGATCTCCCCTAATAATAAATTATTTCTTACGGCAAAAAATATCGAGAAATAAGTTGCGCAACTTACAGAGAGAAGAACACTAAGATTTATTTACACGAAGTTATAATTTTGTACAGCGTCATAAAATATGAGATTTTGTTTTAAAAACTGTTATATTTGTAGTTATTATAAAATAACAGAATTTTATTTTTCGGGGTACATTTAAGTTATATTTTCAAAAATTGTTTATGTTAATAACGAATAAGATTTTGATTAAGTCTGACCCTATTCGAGATAAGATCCGTGACCGCTATCTCTCTATTGTTTGACCTTTAAGATCCAAAATTTAGCAGCATTGATGATCTTTATATAAACGCTTGCCTGTCAAATTTTGATTTTTAATCATTACCTTATCTTGTAACATTAAACGAAATAGAAATTGAAACACACCCTCATTCACATACAACTGCTTTCTGAATAATTTTTGGTTTGGGTAGTCCAATAACCTCACGTTTCTAAAAAATCTACTAGGGTTAAATTTCATGCGATGTCAATATATTCTCGTGTTATATACATAAAAAGCGAGAAAATTATTTGTATTTATTTTCAGCGAATTCCATAAATGTTCGAGTATGTTAGGATATTTCCAATGCATAATATTTTAAAACGAATTAATCGTAATTAAGTATATTCAAATTGTTCCAAACCATGTATAATATTTAGTATAAAAATCTAATTCAAAATTTATAGTTGAAAATCGTACAATATTAAAATCGTATATAAAAGACAGTTTTGAAAACTTTATGCCTTTTTTTCACGATGGATGGAGCATAATCAACCGTAACGTACATGACCTTGTATTACACAATAAAGTTCACACAAAAATCTACGTAAAATAATAGATGTTTTTTAAAATTAACGGTAAGAAAATTATTTAATTTATTAACAAAAATAGACGTTTTTGAATTAGTTACCCATAAGATGCCTCTTTAAAATATGCTAATTTAAAGTTGAGTATCTCGATTACCGCACGTAAATTTTTAACAAAACTTAAACCACTTATGTATATTAATATTAATAACTGATACGTCGAGTTTCAACGCTTTCGTAAGAAAATAACATTTGGCACCAACTACCTCAATAGATAATTGATATTTGAAGTAAATAAATAATTCATTTAAATTGAGTATTTAAAAAAATCGCATCTAGAGCTATCTACTGAGTGATGAATTGCTTAAAGTTAGAAAAATTTTGATACGTTTGATTATGTAAGAGTTCGATTGGTCAACATCCAAAGAAAAAATTTGTTTTTATACAGAAAGCATGTGCCTTGGCTTGCCTTGCATTAAATTATAATTTTTTAAATAATCTAAGGTGTGGAATTCCATACTTGCAAAAATATGAGGTATGGAGTCTTCCATACCTTCCATACTGGAAACGACACTTCTGTGCGAAAGAGTTTATAAAACAAAATCATTTACTCTATGGTTGATTGTAATGGTATTGTGAAAGAACGTTTATGACAAATTATAAATAATATAACTGTTATTTCTTTAATAATATATTTTATTAGGTGATGCTACAAATAATTTTAACTTTATCTTGACATACCTTAATACTATTTTCCGGGAAATTTAAGCAATTCGTTCTGAATTTTTTTTTCACCGTAAAAATTATTATTTTTTATACACTTATCTATTCGCAAGTAATTCTTCATTTGCATATATTTGTAGAATTTTACGTACATGAAAAAGCATTTTAAGTTAGAATTATATTAGCGACTAATCTTTACGTTATTTTTGTAATAACTGTTTTTTTTTGCATTTTCACGAAATTTCAAGATTTTCCGAACAAAGATGACACGCTAATCCTTTTTTCCTTGAAGTATATATTATAAACTAATTGATTGATGTATAGATTTGATGAGTAATACTACAAACTCAGTGTACATAACTGGTTTTACAGGCAAGAAAAAAGTAAAGGTAATCAATATAAAAGGTAAGAAAAAAGTAAAGGTATCATATAAGCATACAATTACACGTCACTATAGGCCTACTTGTGTGAGGGGCCAGCCGGGGATACGGAGTAGTTAAGACTCTTGTACCACTTATTCGGCAGCTATTCGTTTGGATAGTCCTCGGTTTGTCCATAAGAATGGTTTTTCTATTTAAAGAAATAGAGGGTGGAGGGCATTAACTAATATGTTAAAAAGAAGGATCTAGGGGGTGAATCCTACATCTAGTCAGGATCTTTGACACCAGTTAATCAGTTTTATAATCCGAGGATTAACACGCGGTTTGAATAGATACAGAGATGATGAATTATTTTTACTCAGACACTTTAAGAGACATTTCTTTAACTATAAAAAATCAAAAATTTTAATAAATAAGAAATAAATGACGAAATCGAATTCTTAAACTATAATTATGGAATTTCGCAGAGAGAGATATTACAACTTTAATTAAACCATACTACTTCAATATATGTTTATCTTCTGTATTTCAGATTCTGGGCGAATAATTTTGTCTTTCGTTAGTTTTTTGACTAACCAAAGACAAATACAAGAAGTAAATAAACATTTTCTTCTTGTATTTATTAACTTAATAACAAAATTTGTACGAACTATGGGATTCGAATAAGGGAGTTGGCCGTAGGGAGCTTATATGGAATACGTCTGTCCTCTGGGATTCCCCGAATGATACTAAAGAACCTAGTTTTTTGATGAATTTCTCCAATGTATTATTCCCAAGTATTTAGGAAGAGTGGGAGTTTACAGCGGGGAACTGGACTGTATGTGACTCAAAATTTATGAATATAAAGGAAAACAAAAAGGATGTCGAACTTTCGTTGAGTAGGAAGTGACTTTTACCAGTTTTCTTCGTTTTTAACTTAAGTTTCTTTCATATAAATCAGAAATATTATTTCTAACATTTATGTATTTGACATTGATTTCCAATTAATTAGGGGAGGTGTATCCAGAATCTCACACTTGTAGTTGAAAAAAAATACTTACAAACTTGTATTTGTACATAATTGACCGAAAAGTTTACTAAATATACAAATAATCACTAAGTAGATGCGGGAAAAATATTCCTTATATTTAACGCGAGAATAGACTTTTTCTGTATTGTATTAAAGTTTTTCTCCTTGGAAATTTGTTGTTGTAAGTATACGTTACATAATTTAAATATCATTTATAATACGTGACAATTAATACGGAAAATTATTATTATGAAAATATTTATTAAATAAATTTATTTAAACCTCGCAAAACTTCACATACGTTTACCACATCGAGTTAATAATTTAAACAAATAATAATCTGAAATAATATTTAAAACAAATCTTTTAACCACAGAAGAAAAACGTTATTTTATGGGCCAGTCAAAAAAATCTATGAATGTATTTGAATTTTTTAACAAATATATTTTTATACAGAGTCTGAAGGTTTTTCTATATTTGACTTTTGTAGAGAAAATTTCACGACAGTATTTATAAAATGGTTTTTTTCAGTTAATTAAATTTTTTTGAAGACCCATTTCAAAACAGATGATCTTACTTTACAGCAGTCATTTTCTAGTAAATAATGATACATACATTATTGAAAAGTTAATTAAGAATCGTCCGTATTAGGAACAAATGAGCAAATTCTCTTAGTATTAATGGCGTGTATTTTAAGGCTTTTCACAAAGTTCAATCACTATCGATACTGTTATCGGTATTGGTTGCCTTCTGAAAGTATTTATATCTGCCAATAGCTGCATCAGGTTCCGAAACACGAAATCTTGCTGGCTGTCGTGTACGGACTGTCCATTTGTTTTTACTCTTGTTACAATACCTTTTATAGGTGAAGCGGTGAGAAGGTATTGTATTTCTTCTAGGAATGCAACACTTTCAATGAATGCTGAATGGGCCCCAGAGCAGCAATCAATATAGTTTGATAGTTCAGGGAATTGAATTTTAGCTATCTAGTTCAGAAATCTGTGAGTCAATCAGTACTTCAGTTTACCCTAATATCACGATTTATATACACAGAACGAGCTTCAAATCTGCTGTAGTGTTAAGAGACTCTCTGGGTACTACAGTAAATGAGATAGAAATGAATAAGATATCTTCACAGCTTTGGTAAAAAGGTAAAACAGTTTTTACGTTAAAATTTTTTTTCTTATGTTGAAAGTCTACAAATGTCACTGCAAACAAGTATGTAGAAATTGTCTCTTATTTTAAACATTTTATGATAGTCCAAGTCGATTAACAAAGAAAAGTGCTGCATAATGTCTAACTTAGTTTTTATTTATAAACAGTAATAAACAGTAACTCTAAGCATATATAGGCCTAAATTCTCGAAATGAAAATAGACACAATACATTTATCGACATTTTTGTCATCAATATTTTTATATAGGTTTATTTTAACCGAAAATAGTATAAAATAAAGTTTCAGATTTTGATGGGGCTACATAATTTGATTTTCGTTGCATCGTACCTGTTTATGAAAAATATCGGATCCGTAACGATATTGGCAGTATCAGGACGTACCTAAATATAATTTCCAAATATTTAAAGTAAATAGTATATATTCATTCTGACTACAAAACAAGTATATCAACTATGCAGCATTTGTACGATATCATATAAAAATATTAAGTTGTTTTTAAATCAACATTTTTTTTCGAAAACTTTAAACAATCCTTCATACGAATTCGCCAATTGTTTATGTATCTAAGAGATATTTGATCCATTGATCAACCACTTATAATCTATTGCATTTAGACTTAATTATTGCAATTTAAGATTTTGAAACCATTGACAATTATTAATGGTAGTAATTTGTTGTGATTATATAATAGTTTATTTTTGCTTTAGGAAATAATGTTTGAAAGTTAAATAGTTGATATTCTGTGACATTTTGGTATCAACTTTTACATTGTAATTAGATTTTAGCGTGATATAGTATTGAGTTTTTAAATAATATGAAACGAAAAACAAAATTTAAGAGTACTAACACTACTTTTTGTCTACAATGGAATTGTTGTGTTAAACTATTTATCAGGTAAAGGTTCAGGACGAGAATTATGTAATTGATGGTCTGTCAATCATACGCTGATTTAATAATATAGTTGTAAAGGAATACAACTCTGATAATACACTTTCAAATATTGATTTAATTTAATTTAATTAATTCAGTATCAGAACTTCAATACGTGCAACAAACTTTGAATTACTATCAAACTTTGTTGCACGTAAGTTACTTAATAATAAAATAACGAATTATAAAGTAAGAACTATGTTGGTGTCAGATGTCAGATGTGTGCTTGAAGTGTTCATTGTTGAATTTTTATGCGTTTGTTTTTTTCAAGAACATCAAAATGTTATGAGGTATAAAATATTTTACTTAGATAAGTGAATAAGAAAAAAAACAGCAAAAGTAAAAATATGCAATTTGTGCGAAAATATTTTAATGTTTTATATATAAAGTAAGAACTGCGTTAATTAAATAAAGCTTGTTGTTCAACAATGTTTATCAAGCACATTTGTAATTATAGTAATCAGTAATGATACATGATACACTAATTAAAGCTGCTTTACTAAAATACTTTAGGTAATTCGTTATCTATAAACTATCACAGTGATAACGATAAATGATTTACATGAATGAAAATCGTTCATTGCATTGTAAGTTACCTACAACGATAATCATTTGAAAATTATCAGTACAAAAAAAATATGTTAAGCAAGATTAATTAATAAGTAACTGGTTTATTTTACAGCTGGGTTTTTCATATAATAAACAAAGGAAGAAAGCGAATTTTGAAAGAAGAAGTTTTATACGAAGCCTCACAATATCATACTTCACAATATCTTGGGGATCTACTTCAAAAGTAAGTTTATTATTTAGTTTTTGATATCCATATTTCAGTTATTATTTCCTAATACTTTCAGCTTCATTTATGATTTTCTGAAGTTTAACTAAATAATTAGAGGAAAAACTAATATCGTTTCATTTCTTTTATTCTTTTTTACATATTAATTACTTATTGTTACTTCTGTAATGAAACACTTAACTTAATATTTGAAGTTATAGAAAGTTATAACAAAATTCATAGTATATACTTGATTCATAGTAAACTGTTAATTAAACTTACAACTACAACAATATTAACTTTATCTAGATTTTGTTAAAATTTCGTGACTTTCAAAATTTTTATTGTCAAAATAATGAACAAAACATATTTTATCTGTTATATCGCAAAAATTAATAGATTATCCGCTCAATTTATCTGGAATATTTTCAAACTTTTCGATGAGTCCCAGTTGAGCAGTTAATGCGGCAGCGTACTACTTTCGGCGTTAAAGAATTGTATTTTAAATGCCTAAAACTCTGAATTTGTTTGCAGTTTAGATATTTTAGTACGCCCAGGTTTGTCTCAGCACTGGTTGTCTCATTGTGATCTGAATCTACGACAGGCTCTCTAAGAAAAACCCATTAGTGTCCACAGGGTAAACAGATCTGAAAAAGTAACAGAAAAAACATCAAATAAAATAAATAATAAAGTTTGGCTAATGTTTTTTAATAAGATGAAATACTCGATAAATTTTTAATCAAATTAACATTCCTATATTATTTTAATAATTGAATAGATCGAGAACAAAATAAAGCAGGCTCCATTAATCATGGCATTTTACAAATGATATACATAGAACTTTTATTTACTTAAATTACCCTGAAACAAGTATAACTTTTGTTAGTCGAACTAAAATTAATTTATATTGTAGGAACAAGTTATTGTGTACAATTTATTGTACAACAATTACTGTTTTTTTTCGAAAATGTTTCTTCGGTGTCATGTTTTTTTATTTTGTTCCACAGACAAAGAGTATATAACTGTAACCATTCAGCAGTGGGTTATTCAGATATGGTGCTATCTTTTTGTAGTGGAAAATAAACGTGGGAAATTTTTTAAAGTATTTTCCCAGACGATTTTTTTCATTACCGTTTCGGAAAAAGATTTTTGTAAACAGTTGAATCTAGTAGAGAAAAATCTTTTTTATTGTTACATAATTCATTTTTATGTGAATTATTTTCGCGGTAGTTATTGGCTAGTTTTTGGCGTTACCCCCAAAAGAATTTAACAGATGTATCCGTCTCTCACTACTGCCACACGATTGCGCTGGACAGATATATTCGTTAGTCACTGCTGAGTGAATATTTTATAATAAAGTCATTAATAATAATTAATAATATTTATAAAATCATTTATCAAATTGAATAGCAAATATATTTATACCAAATTTTCAAATTATCAATACACACGTAATTTATTTTTATTTTAGATACTGAGAATTTATAAATTATAAAAATGTTAATTATAGTTTTCAAAATTGAAAAATTTAGTAGGTAAACATTTACAGTGCAAGCAGAAACATTCAAAATGCAAACATATTACAATTTAATATCTAACAAAATTTTTAATAAGTTATATGTAATCTTTCCACAGCAGACATCTCAAAGCAACGATGCATAAGTCTGTGATTTGTTTAAGCGTGCTATTTACTCTGTCTTATAATGAAATATTATATGACTATACTCTGGTAATATATCCATTTTTTGTCGTATAGTAACGTGCACAGAAACACACCATATTTTTGTTGTGGCTCCGGATCATAACAAACCACTTGTCCAGTAATGTTCGGATTCGCAGGATACTAGCGTGGCCAGTTATTACTGTACATTCCAGATTCTGTGGTGCTGCAATAAAAGTCTTTTTATGTATTTTCAAAATAAAATAGGCTTTATAAAGCCCTAAACATGACTTTACAAAAGTTGAATAATATTTATTGAATATTGTTTTTAAATTAGATCCTTCATCAAAATTTTTTCAGAGAATGGAAATGGAAAAAGGAATTGCAGAAGAAAAATCCGAGCATACTGAAAGCTGCCTTACGTTTGGTTGGTTGGAAGTACTTGATTGTAATATTACTTGTACTAATTCAGGTATTATGACACCCGATTATAAAGAGGTGAAGTTAGTATTAAAATAATTGAAATAACTGATATTTACGTATAATTACAGGAAACAGCTGTAGTTACAAGTGTAGTTGTAAGTCAAGCATATATTGTAGGATCAACAGTACGTTATTTTGAAAACAGACAAGAATGGAATCACTACAACGTTTATGTTACACTTGCAGGATTTTTTGCTGTTACTGCGATTTATTTCTTTGTGTATAATACCAATCTGTTTATGACATAATATTATTTAATGAAACTAAAAATAGCTTTCTGCACTCTTATTTATAGAAAGGTAGGTAACAATTATAATATATTTTGAGTAAAGTATTATTTTTATATTATTCATATGTGGTGTATTGTGATTAAGTAGATGGGAGAAATTTAAAAAAATGTTCTCTGTGAAAAAATTTTTCTAGCACTCGTAGATTTTCAATTTTGTTTTTCAAGATAATTTGATTCTATTAAATGTTTCTCTTTTTGAACATTCTCCAGTAATACTTCGCTTTTCCTTACTTCTGTGTACGATACCTTGCAAAAAGATAACTGACAATTCAAACGTGTGAAACTATTGCATTTCAGAAGTAACAGTAAATAATATGAATCAGAATTTTACACTTTATGTGTTTTTATATTAAATTCATAAATAAAATTATGAATTTAATGCTGTTTCTGCTACCGTTATTGGTTAAAATATACAGGATAGGGCAGAGAAAAGGAAGGTTTCAAAGTCGATTTTTCTATGTACTGTACTAATTGAATAGAAGAAACTTCCTCAACGATGGTATGTTGATAAGAACAAGTAGTAATTTTGAACCAGTGAATAGATGTGCAATGTGCGTTCACCATTAAGGCTTTTCCTAAATATAATGATTGTATAATGGCCACTGAGTGGTTATTTTGCCGTCATTTTAGAATCCATTAAAGTAATTATATCATTATGACATGAATTGAGTTTCATCATCATAATGTAAGCGTGATAATGTAATCCTACCTGACTGTAAATACGATAAGACTTTGCAAGCACTTTTAAAACTACCTGAAAATCTTTCATAAATCTTAAAAACATTGAAATTCATTCAAGCGGTGTTTTACATTTTGAAATATGCCTTATATTCCGTTTATTCTTGCTATTTTATTACCGATTAAAATAAAACAAAGTATAAAGCGGTGAAAATTCGGGGTTTATCAAGTCTGACGTTAAACACGCGCTTTAAAACAATTTAAACGACAGTAGGCAATCGACGTTGAATGACACCATTCAGTGTTGTTTGTCTGTTGTTTTTCTTCTTATCTTTAACAATAGCTAGCGATAATAACGCAGAAACGAAAGAAATTTAAAGTCGTATTTCAAAGGAAAATAAAGATTTAAATTTTAAAATTTAAAAGATTTAATTGCAATATTGTTTTTAAATATTTATAATTTTATAATAATTTTATATAAAAAAATTACAAAATTCAGAGTTTATTTGTAATATTTTAATTGAATTTAAAAAAAATCGAATTATTCGCTTTTAAAGTTCGATATTCGAATTCGAATCGGTAAGCATTAACGATTTTATTTACATTAAATTATATATTTAATTTAAAATCAAATAATTAATATTTCTAATCTCCCTAATAAGAGATACGAATTAACTTTATAGTGTTCAATGAATAATTAGTATTTAAAATTCTAGAAATAAATATTATTTTTGTAAATATGTCAAAAAAATTTTAGGTACCACCACTGAAAGAGTTTCTGTTGTCATTTCCTTTTCACACAAAAGCTAATAAATAAATATTTATTGTATGTAAAATACTGAAATAACTGTATTGTAAACTAATTATTATTATCTATATCTATATCTATATTATATATATAAAAATGGACATGTATGTCCATATATTTCACTTTTTCGCAAAAACTACACATCGCACGTGAATGGTGTTTGTATGTGGTAGTAGCCCCAAGTCTCTATTCGTGCATAGGGGTGGTTGCGTCTCGATAGCTATAAGGGTGCGGGAGATATGGGGCTGAAAGTGGTTGAAAGTGGCTTTCTATTTCGAATGTTTTGTTCGAATTTGTTCGAATTTAATTCGAACAATGTTTAAATTTGTTCGAATTTGTTCGAATTAAATTCGAACATAAAATTCGAATATTGGTTCGATTATAGAACGATCGTAAACGTTCCAGAAACGTTGAAAATAGTTCGTTTGACTTGACGTGAACAGGAGACGTTCAGAAATAGAATCGGGACCAGATCTCTAATCAGAAACGGGAGACCTAATTTTTGCATTCTGTGAAAACGGGTAAGATTGGCTATAATGTAATTATCTTAATCTTCATTATCGTTAAGTTTTGCCCACAAATAAAAACTCAGCGAAACGGGTCTTTGCAGCTAGATTCTAGATTACTTAGAAAAACAGTCTTTTATATATAAAAACAACTATATTACAAACAAATGTACCAACAAATAAAATCCCAGCGAAGCGGGTCCTTGCAGCTAGTTAAAACAATAAAATTCGTGAATTAAATCCTTAACGTTAAGTTGTTGACTAACGTAGTGCTGTAACAAATTCACCATGGCTTCGTCTAAATGAGGAGTGGTCATTACAAGTGACGTCAGCGTATATCCGCTCGTTTCTCCGACAAGAAATAACAAACCGATAACGGCGGAGTGAGAATGTACAAATCGTCACGTAACTTTTATCATGAACTTCGGAAAGTCGAATCCGCTAGGACCAAGGAGCCCAAGTAAGTGAAAAATTGGACTGCTTCTCACCAAGAATAATTGAAATAAAGCAAACAACGGGGTTCGATGGAATGGCAGGTGAGGTTCTTTGCCCCGTGAGACAACTGAAAATTCAAGCCGGCAGGCGAGGGTGTTAGAAAGGGTATTCGAATATTTTAAATAATAGAATACTAACTACCTATCACGCAATTTAAAATATGTGAAATCCAAAAAATGTTTTAATATTTGAAATCCGATATTAGAATGTTTGAATATTCGCGTGAAATTGGTTTATTCTTCGATATTCGAACGCGGATGTTTTTATAATAAAAGCTCTTAAAATTCTACGAGCAATTTTTCTACATTTTGCATAAATATCATTGACTGAGGTACGTCATTAAAACTTAATCGTGAGTATTAATTATGTTCTAATAAGAAATTCAGTTTTTACAAACGCCAAAAATGAGGGAGTAGGTTGATGAAACAGGCTAAAAAATACTAGTAGGAACATCCTCCCTGGAAGATTCTATGGCAGTGGTTCTCAACCTTTCTTGCTAATGTACCCTATTAGTCCCTTAGTTGTTTGTCAAATACCCCTTATATTTTTGTATGTAAATTTTATAATTACTGAGTTAGGTGTATACAGCCCTTATAACTGAGCGCCATAAAAAACTCTAACTAACTAGACCAGTGGTATAAATAAATACATTTCAGCCATCTATATATAATATACTTATCAAATAATAACATAAGAAGTGTTAATAATTTACAGCAAATTGATTAACATACGCCATTTTATAATGAAAGTTAGATGTACCCCTTCGATTTATGCTCGTACCCCTAGAAGTACATGTATTCCCAGTTGAGAACCACTGCTCTATGATATACTGTTCCTTACGTACGTATTAGATACACGAAGAATAATCACAAACTTCCACTTGATTAATTTCTTTTTCGAGTAGGATCAGTGTTATGTAGTGGCTATACAGTATACACTCTGTCATGGGTGAATTCTTTACATTTTATTATTTTTATTTTTCTTATTCTATACGTTCCTTCGAAAAGTTCTATTAAGAATTCTGTTATATACACAAATTTCGTAGCGATGATTTTCCTCATCGTTTCCTTACTTTTTCAATTTTAGATTCACATTTGTTTTCCATTCCATCAATCTTCTAGCCGAAATAAACGTACATAATCTATAACTGCGTACCCATACTTTAGCACACAAGACAACATTCTGTAATTGATAAATAGTTTTTGAAGCTTCTTTGATAAATATTATTTGTAACTTTGCTATCAAATATGATATGAGGAAAGAGCTAATGAGACTATTTAAAATAAGTCAAATATGTATTAATATACAGTGGAACCTCGGTATACGACCCTAACCGTTCCTGATTGTTGGACTTATACCGAATAGGACGTATACCGAATCAACCTTTCCCATAAGAAGTAATGTAAAAATGATTAATTCGTTCTCATGTAAAAAAAATGGCTGGCTTTAAACACCTCGCTTTCCTGGCTAGTTCCTGCTTGATTTTTCATGAGATCAGCATGTATTTTTGTAGCTTTCTCGCAAATAATTGCTTCTGATACGGTGTCTCTAGCACACTGTTTTTCAGTTATCCAAAGCAAAAGCAATTTCTCAACATGATTTAATGTCTTCGATCTCTGTTTAGAAATTGATTTAACCCCTTTCGCAACGTTAGCAGATTTAATAATGTCTTTATTTTTCACGATTGTCAATATCGTCGTTCTCGGAATACGGTATGCAACAGTTAAAATCTCGAACACGCATGCAACCTTCATATTTCTCAACAATCTCTTTGTTTCAGTTGTGATTTTAGTCATTTTTTTAGTTTTCTGTTACTTTTCATTTGCCTTCTTGCAATTCATGATTAATAATCAAATTTTACAAATTAAAATCAGAAAAAATCTAACAAAGTTATAAACTGTGGCACCGCGAACGTCTACTCTGGTCTAGTACACCGACAGTTGTTCATAGATGGCGCGTATAATTAAGTCGTATACCGAATAAAAGTCGTATACCGAGCAAAATTTGTTTTGTCCAAACAGGACGTATTCCGAATTTGACGTATTCTAAAGCAGACGTATCCCGAGGTTCCACTGTATTAATAGTATGATATATTTTAGTGATTATTCGTATGAATACAATACGAAATTTTATTGTAATCATTATTTCCATTTTATTATTTCTTTGTTTACTCAAGTAGAATAATATTTTCGAGATGGCTACTGAGAAAACTTCAAGCGAAATTCCTGTCATGTCAAATAATGACAATACTCGAATTAGATTTCAAGTCATAAAGGTAAGTAAAACTTCTTCACTACATTTTATTTATACTCTTTAAATAATATAGATTTTTCAGTGGAATGCCGTAGCTTCGTGGAATTGGGGTAAGATTTTTTTTTTGTAATACTAATCAGTCATGTAATATGTTAGTAATGCTATTTTCGTGATATCCTGTGTTATTATTTATCTAACGCACCTTTATTTTCAATTTCAGTCACAGAAATGGAAATTTGTGCTATTTGTCGATGTAAAATCTCGGATTTATGTAGGTAACAACGACGTTGATTCGAAGTATCCTATAATTGACATTACATAGATAATTTGCAAAGAAAAAAATACATATTTTTTCAGGTATCGAATGCTTAGCCCAGAAAGATCAGGAGGGTGAAGAATGTCCTGTGGCTTGGGGAAGTTGCAATGTAAATGAACCTTATATTTCGTAATATTCGTTTCTTGCCTGCGTAATTTCATCTGTTTAATTCATTGTTTTTGTTGTTTATTTCTAGCACTCATTTCATTTCCATTGCATTTCGCGTTGGCTGAAGAAAAGACAAGTTTGTCCTTTAGATAACCGAGAATGGCACTTCCAAAAGTAACTTCAAATCACTTAATCTCGAACACTGTAAAGTTAAAAATTATGTATTAATATAATATTTTTCCTTGTATTAGGTACGAGTGATGAAGGTCTTTCATTTAGAAAAGTGACAATGTGTATTGTATTACATTTTGTACAAAGACGAAATTCGAAAAAGAAAATATTTTACAAAACCTTTTGATTTTCACGCGTTAAATAAATAAATAATCATTAACAGTGAAAAACTGTTTGTATTTTCTGTTTTTCTCGGTAAAAAAGTTATAAATTCAGTGATTTTATTTTTTCTTTAACAAGAATATTTTATATTTTTTCTGTTAATCTGCCCATTGGTTTTAATTTACGTTAACTTGATTAATTAGTAAAAATTCTTTATAATACAGTGGGTGTGGGTGATCGGTTAACGAACATCTGTTCCAAGACTTTGTTCGTTAACCGATTATCGATTTACCGTAAGTTTTATTGGAAATTTAATTAATTCGTTCTGGAGACCCACAAAAATAAAAAAAATATACACTTTCTTAGTACGTTTATTTATATGTAATAATAAAAGTACATACATACAGTCTTGCATNTTCCAAGACTTTGTTCGTTAACCGATTATCGATTTACCGTAAGTTTTATTGGAAATTTAATTAATTCGTTCTGGAGACCCACAAAAATAAAAAAAATATACACTTTCTTAGTACGTTTATTTATATGTAATAATAAAAGTACATACATACAGTCTTGCATTTTTATTAGTCATGTTGTTCCGTTTGAAAGGGTTAAAGAATCTGTCTAACGTCGATTGCTTTTCTGTCTTCTTCAGGATTTCTCGTAAGTAATTAATAGCATTGCAATTGTAGAAATCCCCAAGCCTCAACCTGGCTTCGATGCCATTCTAAGACCGTTGTTCTGACATCCTTCCACTTTTTCGAAGGATCTTTAATAACAGTTATCAGCATTAATTTTATTTTTCCGGAGAAAACATATTACGCCGAGTTTCTTAGTTTTCTTTATTTAAGAGTTCTTGGAGTTCTTCTGTCGTCAGATCCGTTTTAGGTTCCATTATAATGTCGATGTTCTCTTCTATGTTCTTTATTTCTCAGATGTAAATTTTGTCATTCCTTTAGCTGCTTGAGTCTTCTTGATTATATAGTATTTTTCTTAAATAAAATTGAACAGTGTGAGATTAGCCTGGGGTACTCTTTCACTAGGATTGTTAGTACCACTTAATCGGCGCTAGTTGGTAAAACTAGTTCTCGTAGTTTCGGGTCGTAAGATCCTATCTCGATACTTTTTATAGGAGGGCTGTTAAATGTTAAATAAGATATAGACGGCGAAGTCTCTATCTAACGTCAGGATAATGACACCAGTTAATCAGCTATTTTACNGGGAGCAACGTGCTATCGTCCGGACTTTTTTTGATGAATTTAATTGACGCCACTTTCCAAGCTTTAGGGAAGTATCCCAAAGAGAGGCAGTGGTTGTAGATTGCCATGAAGGTTACTGGAATTGCGGAAAAGGCTTCTTTTAGCATTTTCCCGTTGATTTGGTCAAATCCTGGAGCTTTCCTGATGTTATTCAGGTTAATAGCGTGGCTAATCTCTTTAAAGGTAAATGGCGGATCGTCGGCGTGGAGAACTGGGCTGTTAGAGTTGTTGCAGATTGCACGTTGCGCATCCGTATCATTATTGGGTTCGTCCAGAGGAAAGTGGTAAGCGAAAAGCTCATGAAGTGCATTGTCCAGGGTGTTTGTGTAGCTGCCATCGGCTTTTTTAATGGCTGAAGGAATGTCTGCCATTTGCCTTTTCTTGAATGCCACATAGTATGGCTCACACCATGGGTTATTGAATTTATTACAGAACTGCCTCCATGTCTGATGTCGCTTCCTATTGATGAGCGTTTTATACTCGTTGAATTTCCTGGTATAGTTATTTTTGTGTAGGGCCCTGTCATAAGCATTTTGATGCCTCTGATAGATCTTACGGAGCCGTCTAACTTCTCTGCGGTGGTTGGATAATTCAGAGTCCCACCAAGAGGCACTGGTACTAGAATTTGTCTTTTCCTTGCTGGCTAGATGGTAGCACTGTGTCAAGAGGGTGGTAAGACTTTGTATACAGTTGTCAATATCATCTTCATGCATGCTGGTTATAGCAGCGTTGACACTCCAGTTATCACGAATAAGATTCTGGTAGAAGAGCCAGTTAGTATGGTGGTAGGTGGTGGCATTAGCAAGAGTGGTATCCAATTGAATGTTTATCTTGATATAACGGTGGTCACTTGCACTGGGTTCAGTGCAAGTGGTACAGAGGGAGATGCAAGGGGCCATGTGGATGTTTGCCAGTGATACATCAACCCAGCTGTCGCCCCTGGTAGAGTGATAGGTGGATAGGGGGCTGGTATTGCAGGAAGTAAGGTACATGGCCGCCACAAACTCCTGCATCCTGTACCCCCTTGGGTCCTCGATGGGGCTGTGCCACAGGAAGGACTTGGCGTTGGTGTCGCCGCAGATAAGCCAGGGCCTGTCGGCAACAGTCCTGCTGATCACATCCAGGTCGTCCAGCATAAGATTAATGTCCTCGAACGGGGAGCAGTAGATGGAGGTGATAAAAATGCTGTTATTATTGCTGTTGATAACACAGGTGGTGGCATATGGAGTAGTTAAGTGAGGCATAAACTGAACATTAAGGCTGGGGTTCCTGACAATAATGGCCGTTTTGGTGGTCGCCTTCGAACCTCTGGGAGGGAAGACCCTCCAGCTGCCATAATTCGTTAGCTCTCCCTTATATAAGTAAGGCTCTTGAATAATAAGCATATCTGATCCCCAGTCCTCAGCGGTTTTAATAACAAGTGACGAAGGGGCTTTGCCCCTCTGGAGATTAATCTGGATCAATGAGATAGTGTTCTGATGGTGATAGTTGCTATTGCTGTGAAGAGAGTGGTTCTGATTGGAGAAAATACTGCTGTTGAGTTGGTGAATAAGAGGGATCCTTGAGTTAGTTGTAGGATTACTAGAGCCCATAGTTAGTTTGGCGTATGGTCTGTGACTTCATTTTTTGAGTGATTGGACATTGGGGATGGAAGGCATTATGATCCGTCGGCAATTTTTCGTGAGCGAGGAGGCCTTTGTTGGCAGCCTTGCAATTGGTGCAGGTAGGGTTTTGATTCAGTCTTTGGCAATCTGCAAATCTGTGCCCTTTTGCACAGTGGCTGCATTTTTGTTTGTCTGGACAGCTGGTTGAGATGTGGTTGTACCCACAGCACTGGTAACATCTCACCAGTGGGATGTAATCATTTAGGAATATGTTTGTCCATTCCTCCGCTATATGTTTGGATCTAACGAAGGCGTCCCTGATCCTAGGAGCCGTAGACAGAATGATGTGTCTACAGTTCTCTTTTGCACTGTTTCTATAGAGGACCGTGCTGATCCGTGTGTTTTGTATGAACTCTTCTCTAGGAACAACCTGGAGGGCCTTGTTTTGATCAAATACCATTGGGATGAGGTCTGGTTCGTCCACGGAGATGGGTACATTATTCAATATTATTCTAGGGCGTCTTCCCTCAGAAATTTTTCCCTTGATTTTACCTGATACTTCAGGAAGTTTTTCAATTGCGTTGGAGAGAGTTTCGGCATCCTTATGTGAGTTGGTTCTGAAGCAGATGCCATCTCCTTTCACTCTCTTTATTGCCTTCACTTGAATTTTCAGGTCATGCGGTTTGATTTTCTTTATTATGCTATTTTCTATCTGTTGCATGTTAATAGTTTCTCCCTCTACATCTGTCTTTGGATACAATATGAGGGCAACACTTCCCCCGCTGCCCTCATTGTCCAATTTACTCTTTAAAGATCTATTAATGGTCCTAGTTGTAGACGTGGGCCTAGTATTCATTTTTGTCACATCTGCATAGGAGACAGGTAGGTTAGTTGAAACATTGGTTGTAGGACTCTTCTGTGAGGTTGTGCGGGCTTCCTGTAGAATACCATGGAATTGCTCCAAGCATGAGAACAATCGCATAACTCTTTCACGGACTTCTTTTCTCTCTTTTGTTCTGATGTTATTGCCATATTTTTCTGGCAATAGGTTCAGAATTCTCATAAAATGTTGGTTTGCTTCGCTTAGGATTTTGTCCTCCAAAACATTGGTTGATCCGTTGCTACTGGTAGCCGATCCAATTTGAGTCAAGTTATTCACGTGAGACATAGTAGAGATGGAAGGTGTAAGGGACCAGCCAGGAGAATGTAGTGTAATTGCAAGAATAAAGAGGCCTGATGGCAGTAAAACTCTGCCCCAGAAGATTGAATCTAACTTGGGTAGAAGGGAAAGAAAACTGGTTGGATTGAAAGCAAAAAGTGAAACTCACCAACCCCAGCTTGAACAATCAGAAAACAGTTGAGTAATCCAAAGGTCTATGGAGGGGACAATTGGTAAAGCATGAAAGTTTCATGATGCGACAATCGAGAAGGCCAGGAAGTGGGATGGCGTCGCTGTAGCCAAGAGGTGTGGACCGAGAGTGATGACAGCAAGGACAACTGGAGAGCAGCTCACGAGGAGTCAGCTGGCCAAGTTCAGAGAAATAGCAAAACCGATGGCGTTACCAGAAAAGCAAAGTGAACCAAAACCAGCAAAAACTGTCGTCAAAAGACTCAAAAGAACGGAGCGGCGAGCGATGCAAACGACCGAATTAGGGTCAGGACGGGGATCAGCAGCCACGTGGGGAAAAACGTTGACCCTCCATCCTTTGTGCCTTTTCGGCGCAATAATTCGAAAAGTATTGCTCCGATTTATACGAAAGTTTAATACGATAAACAGACTAACCCTTCCTAAAGACTAACAAGAAAGCAGAGCCAATGGCCTAATACGATGGCCAAAAAACAGCCGAAAGTCGGCAAGTAACGGTCGCTGAAACTAGCGAAATAATTATCGGAATTTAATAAATAAAATATCGATCGAATCGGGATAGCAAGGTGAACACAGCGGTGTAATACATAAAAACGTACGACATGAATTTGTCAAAGAGAAAACCGTCCGAAGTTCGACCACGTGGTCTCGGCCAAATAAAGCCCGTAACACCCGAAGGTCTAAACCGATTTTAAAAAGTAAGACGGCATTGGAAAGCGCACGTCAACAGCAACAAAATGATATATAGTACACTCACCGATCGTAAAAAAGACCAAAGATAACGCAAGTTAAAAACGGAGCCTACAAACACAATACGCCTCCTGACCCAATGTGGCTGTGGTGTGCTTTAGCATTGTCTTGCTTTCCTCTAATAGGGCGATATTGTCAGCAAAAACCAAATCTCCAAGAGAGTCCTGGTCAAACCAGTGGATGCCGGCCCCAATGTGTGAACTGGACTTTCTGCCTGCTGCATAATATAATCAAGAGCAATGAGGACACAACCCTGCTTGACTCCTGTCGTAATTTAAAAGAAGTCTGTATGACCACCTTCAGTCTTGATGCAGAAACTTGAATGCAGGTATAAGGTCTTGAAAATGGTGACAAAATTTGTTGGTACACCATATAATTGCAGGATCTTCCAGAGGGACTCGTGGTGAACACTGTCAAAGGCCTTCTTGAAATCAATGAAATTAATGATCAATGGGTGTTGATATTGAGGATTGGAATAGTGACACTTTTCCAATTCTCTTGGACCTCCCCACATTGCAGCACCTATTAAACAATAATGTTAGCTTCTCCAACATGGGCTGCCCTCCATGCTTCAAAATCTCAGCTGTAATTTCATCCTAACTGGCTGCCCTACTACTTTTTAGGCTCTTAATTGCAAGCTCCACTTCCTCAAGGATAATATCACCAGTATCTACCTGAAGCTCATCCTGTGTATCTTCAATATTGAAATCGTATATAATGGTTGGTTCTGCTTGATTAAATGCTTTCTGAAAATGTTCTATCCACCTCTTGTTCTGTTCATCTTGAGCAATCAGAAGCTTCCTATTTTTGTCTTTTATTGGAATGCTGGAGTTACTCCTTATCCCAATCAGTTCATTGACTATGCGGTACAGAGTCTTGGAGTCATTCTGGTCAAAATAGTGGATGCCAGCCCAACTCTTTCTGCCTGCTACATGATATAAGTCATTCTAGTCGGAAGCCTCCTGCGCTTCAGTGCCCTTTTGTTCTAACCATTCCTTCTTGTCTTTCTGACAGCTTTTCTTTACACATCTATCCAACTCGGTGTATCTTTGGCTTAGTTCCTCCATTTCAGCTATTGTTTTAGCCTGGTTTCTTTTAAGTTTTGCATCTTTCTTCTCATCAATCGACTTCCACCAGTGATCTTGGATCCACTGATCCTTTCGTCTTCCTTGACGTCTTCCAATGATGTTTTGGATGCACTCTGTGGTAATGTCTCTGAGGTTTTATAGACACTTTTTAATAATAATCATAATAAATAACTAAATAAAATGTTTATTATTAATTTATCTTATTATTTTTGGAATTTGTGGAAAATATCTCCCTAATTTATGTATATTTAAATGGGAAAATTTCATTTTTATGTGAATTTTTTAATGTGGATTAATGTGAGAAAAGAACTTACTGTACATGTGTAAATTTTATAATATTAACCAGATGATTTTTTAAAATAAATGTAAATTGTTACACTACCTATTCTATAATAACTTAAACCAATAGGTAATTTTTTTTAAAACTTGGAATGAATGCAATTAGTTTCAATGCAATGAAGCTTTCTTATAATTCAATTTTGTCTATTTTGGGCTTTATGGAATGTTTAAGAGTGGATGAACTGTTTTGAATACCTTTATTATTGAGGCTTTCCAGTTAAAACAAACTTTCAAAGAACAGCTGTCTGAAAAAGAGAAAATAGGAAAGAAATTTATATGGAAAAATTAAATAAATGCTATTTTCAGGAACCAAACGAATTGTTTTTAATCGGAAATGTTTTTGTTCTTTTGTATCTTCAGCAGAAACTCTTTTTTTCAAATTGCAATGGAACAAATATATTTACAGAATACTGTTACATTTGAACATTAAATTAAATAAATTACGAAAAAGTAAAAAATTTAATTTTTACTATTTTGTAATTTAAATTTAATTAAATTTAAAAAGTAAAATTATAAAAAAGTCTATAAAATCCTATAACATAAATAATAAATAAATTAATTAAATTTAATAATACACACAAAGATTGAATAATGAAAATACTATCCAAAATAACAGTATAACACAAAGATGTAATCTACTTGCTACCCCCACTTTATGACCTTGAACAAGTTTCCCTTATCTTATCGTAAATTACTTTTCTAGGTAAATCATGATATTACACTCTGCACAAAAGAGTTGTAATTTTGACAGTTTAAAACATCAACCCATCTATAATCTAAAATCATGGAGTTGTTTGCATTAATTACTTTAATTTTGCATGAATGTAAATAAATAAATAAATATATATATAAACATTGTTTCATAATCCTTAACGTATGTTTATCTGTCTAACTTCTTACTATAATAGAGTTTTTCCAGGCAACTTGTACTTCATTATCAAGTGCCCATTTTGTTAATGCTGTAGCACATTTTCTATCATTTAATACAAATTCATAATGCTCGTTTATGCATTGTCATAACATTCTGCACATTGATCCTGTATAGTAGAAGTCCTTGTTTTTAAGGTTGACTTCTGCTCTTTATATTTTCTTTATCTCTTCCTTATCTGTACGAAGTAGTTGCACAATAGAAGGCAGACGTCTGATAGCTAAAGAAATATCATGCTTTTTTGTATTACTTTACTCCTGTAATTACACACATCTTATTAGTAGCTTGATCTTTCTTATTGTCTTTATCAAGACCAAATTTGTACTTTTCTACTCCTGCTTTAATGAAACCTTTAATTACATTTCTAGGAAAAACCATGTACAATTGTCGTTTGCATAATAAAGTTGATCTCTTGCTTTCTGTGTATCATTAAAGAAGAATGTGTTATAATTCTTTTTATTAAAGTTCTAAAAGTTTTCAGTTTATGGGTTTGATCTCCAATGTATAATTTAGAGGGTTTTTTATGTATTAATACTTTTGTGGCATAATCATTTCCCAACCTGTAGATGTATAATTTTTCTAATTTGGTCCAAATTAAGTTGTATTCCTACAGAGTTGTTATTAATTTCTCCTACAACGTTTTGCACTTTTTTTTTATCATTCCATATTATAAAGATGTCATCCATGTATCTGTAATTAAGTTATTCTCTAACTGTATTCTTTGATTATTGACTCTTCCACTTAAGTTGTTATGATTTCTGCAATATTACTAGATATGGGTGAACTCGTTGGTACTCCTACTACTTGTTTGTAGAATGTATTATCTCAAAATACAAGTTTGTCAATATTAAGTCTAGAAAATCAGTAATTTTCTTACAACAGTTTCTATTAATGTCTATTTTTGGCAAATTAGATTTCTGGTTAAGGCAATAGACACTTCTATTTTGATAGATGGAAAAAGGTTACATTAATCTTTCTCTATCCATTACTGTCAATACATCTCTTTCTTCACTTTATATGTTCTTCAGTGCAACAATGATTTCTTCAGTTTTACTAATTGTATATAAAGATTTATGGCCAATTCTGTTAAGTAGTTGATGTAACAATTTTTCCATTGTTATTGTTGGTACATGTGTATTTTCTAACATTGGTCTTAATGTTGGAAATGTCTTATCTTTAGCTAGCAGTTTCACTTTTTGTATAAGAGGATTGATAGGGTCTTTGCTAATCACCAATGAGCTAGTATTCTTGAGAGAATATCTCAAGAATACTAGCTCATTGGTGATTTTGTGAGAATCCAGACTTCAATTTAAACAACATAACTAAATAACAATATAACTTCTCAAGTATAACTTTGTCAGCAGTGATATCTGTCAACTTTCACACCTGGGAGCATCTCTTTCTACATGTTCTCAGCATTGAAAGAGACTCTTTCCTGTGACCTTCTGACATGCTGTCTCAATTTTACTGATTTAATATGACAACTAGTGGTCAATTGAATCAGTTGTTGCCAATTTCTCAAGCTGGTCAATTGTGTGTGCCTCAGTTACTTCTTTCAGAGACGTTGATTTTATTTTCTTGTTGGATACATCGGCTTTACATCAGTAATGGATATTTCTGCAACCTCCGCTGTAGATACTTCATCCCTCTTGTCTGCAACCACATCTTCTACAGTGGATTTATGGAATATGAACTGTCTTCGAGAACTTTTATCTTATTGACCCAACCTGCAAACACCAGATCCCTACTCCTCTACAAGTTATTTATTCCCTTGTGCTCTATTGTGAACTCTCTCTCTTACGTGCAACTGAGTTATCGTATCTACATGCCTAGAATTTCCTAATTGGCTTGATAGTCTTATTCTACTAATCTTATGTGCAAATTGTTAAGAACAAATAAATGGGTATATGTGTTTGTATAACTTTTCTGTGAATGCATTACTTCCATCATGCTGTCTCACAGTCTTCCACCCGGAATCCTGTTGCTTATGCATGTGACCTCTCGTGTGACCTAGTTTCTAACAAAAACCATTTGCCGTTGCAGATTCTGCATTTAACGGGACACAGTGGTATTATCCTGACATGGCATTGAAAAGGTTTGCCATGTCAATTTGTGACTCTCCAGTCACAAATTTTTCTCTGTAGGAGTCAAGGTTTTTGAACACTGGTATACCACCTTTATCACTATAAAAACAGACTATGTTGTTCAGTTTGCACCAACATTTGGTTTTATAGGCTGCTATCATTGTATTAGATTTGAATTTTTTTATGTGTTTATATATATATATTGCAATTTTGTAGAGAGTCTGTTTTTGGTTTTAATCGTAGTTTCTGCTGATAGATAATTACAGAATATTTCTACATGTGCTATTGATGATTCTATAGGAGGAAGATCATCAGGAACAAATTTGTGGCTGAATTTGAATGCTTCCTCCACATATTTTTGGTAAGGTAATATCTGGTTCTTGCAAGTATTTAGGTTCTTCTACTATGTTCTTTCTTGCTTTTGATGGTAATTGGTTGTAAAAATCCATTTGAGTTTCTTAATAAAGCTTATTCTAAGTTTCTTTTGCAAACTTATTATAATGTCCTCCTTTTTTCTTTTCATGGCTTCCAAGAATTCAATTCGGTGAATGGCATGTAATCTAAGATTGTTACTGACCCATTGTAATCTATGCCTGGCTTGGAATAATTGTCTTTTTTTTAAAGAAATGATCGTATTCAAACACTTATGGCATATGTACTTTTTTTATTCTATTTTAATCCTTTGGCAACGAAATCCTGTACAAGCTCATGGGTAATACTTGGTTCAGTCTAAACTGCTTAAGAAATGTTCCTCCATTCTATGCCGAATGCTCTTTTTATGAAATGTGTGACTTATTTAATATCTATAACTTCAGAATAATAAACATCATTTGTTTAATTTAAAAAAGAATTTAACAGGCTTGTTATTGATATTATTAACAATAGTTAAATTGAAGTATTGATAGATTCATATTTGTTAAATTTGTTTATATTAGTTTATAACATTCATATATTTCATTTTTTGAAAGATTGATGACTGGCCGTCAATGTCAATTCGAGCAGTGTTAGTGGACATGAGCATCGAAGCTAGAATTCCAACTTTAGTAAGTATTAAATAAATTATTAAATTTAATATATTTGTTTCATTGAAAAATAATTATTTGCAATTGAATAAAAACAATTTTAGATCTTCTTCTGAAGAGGAAGTAAAATTCTGATAAAAATCTTAATCCTTATTTTTTCTCATTCATCCACATTGTGTATATTAATAAAACCTTATAAATTTGATTATAATTTACACAAATATATTCAAATTTAATAAGTATTTTATATATAAAATTTACTTAATTTTATGATGTATTTTCTTCTGAAACAACTGTCTAAAACAAGTCTAAAACCTGATAATTATTGATGTAAAAAATCAATAGCAAGCTACTTTCATAATTATTTTGAATAATGGATTGAGAGGCACCACTGACAATATTTGAAGACTTGGATTAGTAATTTTTGGCATTACAAAGACTGATTTGTGCATATATTTTGTTATGAAACAAATTAGTACATTATATAGCAAATGCTTTGAATATTTATGTTACATTAAATACATTTGTAAGAAATAGCAATGATATATTAAATTTAAAAATATAAAAATTAAAATAAACTGATTTATGGTTGAAGTTAACAATAATAAAGTTATAGGTAGACATTTGTTTAAGACATCTTAAAACATTAATTGTTGCATTTAAACTTTATAAAACTACTGTATTAAAACTCATATTTCTAATAACAATTGCATTGATGTTTAAGATTAAGTCTTTAATCATAGAATAATTTATATAGATTTTCTCCTAATTATCTGCAGGATACTTTAAAAAGATATGTTTCTTCTCTTTCTCATCTCAAAATAAATGAGGTAAGTTTAACCAATATAAACTAAATTAACAAACATTTTTTTTTAAGAAAAGAAATTTTAAACATTTTATACTAAAAAAAATAATATATAAATGATCTGGATTGACCATATATATTATTGTTTATGCTAAATCTAATGCACTACATATAATGATTTATTAATGACTAAGGGATTCAGTACTACATTAACAATAAGCTTTAATGGTTAAATAGTAAATAATTTCAGAAACATTTGAAAAGAAGAATGATTTAGGGCAGGATTTTGTTGTACTGTACAACATAAAATCATTAAAATACACAAATAATAAAAGGGCTGTTCGAAAAGTTCGCAGCCTTGCCTATATGCGGCGCTGCGATCAATTTAATTTTTGGCGGAAATAATTCAGCCATCCTTGCTAAAGATACGATACCAATTTCCGCTTGATTTGTCGTAAAGTTTTGCCACGACAGCTTAGCAGATTGTCAATGTGCACATGCTTTGTCAAAAATGGAGAAGACGGAGACTCGTGTGGTNTGTGTGTGTATGGTTATAAGTTGACATTTTAAAATGTGAAATCTGCAAACATGTGAATGAAAATATAATTACACAAAAAGAAAACAAAAAATAGTTGATTATCAGGATCTTTGTGATACCACTCAGAATCATTATTTATTATTAAAAGTATGCTTTTAAAATATATATGTAGAGATTAAAAATGATACGTATATAAGATTGGCATTCAAATTTATTAGAAAAGTTTCTAAATTTAGGAACAGAGAGAAATTTTATGCAGAAATGTTTTTGTTCTCTTAAAAGATTTTTATCAGCTCAGAGATTTAAGAAGCATTTTAGAATGAATACAATAAATTTATTATATTCATTCTAAAATACTTCATAAACCTCTGAGCTGATAAGAGAACAAAAACATTTCTGAATAAAATTTCTCTTGGTTCTGAATTTAGCATTTTTTCTAATAATTTTGAGCTTGGTACAAAGTATAAATGTTTTTTTCTGTTGGCATTCAAATTAAAATTAAAATAGAAGAATAATAATAAAATTGTAAATTAAACTGTTAACGAAATAAGATTAAAACCTGTTAAACACACAAATATCCAAGTGTTTATATATAAATTTAGTTTAGCATATTACCATTATCCCTGTTTTATACGTGATTATATTTAATAAGCATACAAAATATCACAATGAGTACAATCGCAAATGAAATTTGAAGTCTTGTTACGTTCTTTTCAACACAGAAATACAATTAAAACATTAGTAGAGTTATCCTTTTCATTTAGGCTCTTCTTTGCCCACAAATATGTATAAATGGTCCTACAGTTCTCTAGGCATTGAATTTTGTTAAAAATTGTCTGTTTACATATTTGAAGGCAGAGAAGAGCCTAAAGAAAACTTCACTGATGTTTTAATTATGTGTTTATGGTTTGAAAAGAACATAAGATGACTTCAAAGTTTATTTATAATTGTCCTTATTGTGATAGTTTGTAAAATATACATTTACCTCTGATTTTAATTTTTATGAATTTTACAACAAAACTTACCTAAATTACCAAGTAAAAATAAGTTAAAATGTATCATGTGATTGTGGCAAGAGCACCAGAGGACGCTTTTAACATTTTTTACATTTTAACTACTATATCGAAAAAATTATCGAGGGTAAGTATGTGCGGTACCCTGAAGCCAAGTCCCGAGGACTTCAATTTCTTTATCGAGGACACTTTCAAGGCCCTGGACGAGAGCCGAAATCTAAGAAATGACATCAAAAACCGCATCCAAACCAACCTCCAGAAGGCCGTGGACACGTTCGCCTCCCTGTGGACGAAATTCCAACAACTAGAAGCCCTAAAAACAAAGGAATTGCTAACCCTAAATGCTCGTACTTCAAGTCCCTCTCCCGTCCCAACAAAGGAACAGACGTACACCTCTGTTCTGAAGCTGAGACCTCCTCCACGGAACGACAAAGTCGTTCTAGTTTATAATAACGAAGAGGGGAAGTCCCCAGAAAAGACTAGGGAAGAATTAGAGACAACCGTAAACGTCACTAAATTAAAAGTGGGAGTTAAAACTACGAGACCCATCAAGAATGGGATACTAATTAATTGCCATTCAATTGAAGGAGCCAAGAGACTGGTGGAATCACTGAGTAAAAGGGAGGACATGCGGGTAAGGTCGCTGGGGCTTCGCAACCCCTGCATCATCGTACCCAGGGTCCGATGGGAGCTCAACGAGGGTGACATCAGGGACTTCGTGGAGGCCCAACATACAGACCTACTTGGGGATGTGAAGAAACACATACATAACGTCTTTTACACATACATAACGTCAAGGAATGTAACGGGGAACGGTCGTGGGTGATCACCGTTTCTCCAGTGTTGAGAAGGGCGTTTTTCCAGGCGGGCAACATTCTTTACATGGGATGGAGTTTGAGGCGAGTCCACGAATTATTTTATTATAAACATTGTAATAACTGCCTGAGCTATAATCATTTAAAATCTCAATGCACGGCTAAAAAGGTCTGCCACCTGTGCAGCGAGTCGCACCCTACAGGAGAATGCGACGTAGAACCCCCAGACTTCAAGTGCATAAACTGTGTGAGGTACAACTCGTCAAGAAGACATCCGTCGGAGCACGTTGACATCCACCACTCGGCCAGGGACCGCAGGTGTCCTATTTTTTTATATCACTGCGAGATTAGCCGAGCTAATACTCGACAGTAGATCTAATCTTAAGGCTAATTCTAAGTAGTTAATAACAAAGTAGGTAATAATGGCTATAAAATTAATACAGATAAATCTGGATAGGTCCTCTACCGCGACTGACCACTTAGTAAAACATGCAATTGACTCTAGCATTGACATCGCCTTTTCGGGTGTCTCCACTCGGGGATCCAAACGGTGATTATTAATTTTAATCGGGGAATCTCACTCTATCTGGCTCCTCACCTGTCGAATTGCTTCTCTACCACAGCAATAGTCGAATATAAAGACCTAAAATTCTTACTAAACTCTACATACTTGGCCCCCTCTGGGGACATTAACGATCAACTTTCGGAGTTTTCTAAATTAATAAAGTCTAAAAAGGAAGTCAGTAGCCTAAAAAGGAAGGTTGTCTCCATGAGTATTTGTGTTTTTTAATGAACTGCTGATGGTGTGAACAACGAAAAAATGACTGAAACAAAGAATTTTTCTTTGTAAAAAAGTTTTATTTATTTTTAGTATATTAATATTAAATTACCAAGTTTTACTAGTTTGTAGTAAAAAATAAATCTATTTACATATATTACATTGACTATATTAGCTAGTATTAAATGATATTCATCTGGTTTTCACAGCTCTGTTTAATAAGTATATTTCTTTATATTATATTAATATTATTAAGTTATTAGTTAATTCTTTCTGATATCTTCTCAGATTTTTAAAATATTCGTAAATATCTTTTAATGCATACATACAATATATTTCTGAGTAATCCGAATCCAAATTGACAGTATTCTGCATACACAACAAAACCCAAAAATTCAGCACAAAATGTATAAAATTTTAATTTAAAACAAATTTTTGGTAGTATTAAACAATTTCCATTAGGTTATATAAAATATTCGAAAGTTGAAAGCAAAATTGAATAGACTATTTGTATTGTCTTACTTTTTGAAAACCTGGAAATTACCTAATGTGTGTTATGTAAACCGAGGGTTGGTCGATGTTAGACATGGACTTTTGAGTGGGCAAAAAAGAAATATGAATGAATTAGTTTGATCAAAAATAATCTAGTAATCTATGAACTGCCTGAAATAACTACTATATGTAAAGAGGAAAAAATTCTATTTATTATTTTATGACTGACTATGTACAATATGAAATAAGTTAGAAAATTCAAAAATGTAAAAAAAGATGCTTTTAATAAATACAGACAAAATTTTTTATACAGTAACAGCACTTCAACGAAAGCTTGAACATTTTCGGCCTTCACCAACACCTGTCTCAGGTTGGTGAATTGGTATGGATCACATGATCGCATTTTTATAGTTTTAGTCAAACAACTGTATAAATTTGCCTGATGTGATGAGATACTCAAAATTTTAAAAAAGCGATTTTCGAACATCATCGTTTTGACATTTGACTGGAAATTCGATTTTGTTAAAAATCCTGAGGCAGGCCTTGGTGAAGGCCAAAAATGTTCAAGTTTTTGTTGAAGTGCTGCGAGATAAAAGGTTTTGTTTGTATTTATTTATTTATTTATTTATTTATTTATTTAATTAATTAATTACCCCAGTAATTTTTGAGGAACATAGTTACAAAGATGCTTTATCAAATGAAAAGAAATAATATACAAAACTTTCCCAGCACTTGGGGATTTAACGTAGAACTATCTTACAACTATCTCCACAAGAACTGATAAGAAATGTGAAATTGGGCTATACACAGAAAATTTGCAAAGTAATCTTACAAATTAACTTGCCTAACTGTCACCAATGACTTCTACTCTGCCAGTGAACTTGAAAGCCTTTTTCGTTAACTTCATTTGATCCTTAGCTTCATCTGATCCTTAGCTTCATCTCGTTTGATTGTTGTTCATCTCATCTTTTTATTGTGCTGTTGTGGTGATATTATATTGTTATGCCTGCTCAACCCTATCTACATACTTAACTTCAGACATTTATTTGATTCTAGTAATCCTTTTCTCTATCTCATGTCATCCCCCTTACATTATTCTTTTATATTTTTTCCTTTTAATTTTCGGTAACAATTCGGATGAGAGATGATTTGTTTAACTACTCCCTATTGGAAATCTCCCTGAGATGTCATTCTCGGGTTTGATAACGTAGTTGGTTTGCAGTCAGCAGTTGTCATAGTGAGGGGAGTTTTTGATTTAGAATTTTATCTCGGTGAGGTGTGGTAGTCTATCCTTAACAAAATAAAATATCTCAAAAATAAATAAGAAAAGAAGCTTAAAATAATCCCCAAACAAAATAAAAATAAAACAGGTCGGAATTGACTCCTTACATATTTTAAGTTACAAATGTTGGCCTATGATAGGATTGAAGTGATAGTGACATCACAAAATGTACAGTGTTTTTTATTGGATTTCGAATAAACAAGTCCAATCATAGGCCAACATTTGTAATTTAAAATAGTTTATTCAATTTTGCTTTCAACTTCTGAATGTTCTTTATAATCTGATGATTGTTGTTTAATACTACTGTAAATGTTTGTTTTAAATTAAAATTTTTAAGTTTTTGTGCTGGCCTTTTTGGATCATCTTCTGTATGTATTATCTAGTTTCCTGAAGTTGTAAAGTTGACAGTGTTCTGACTAGTGTTTATCTGATGAACTGAACAGGATATTAATCATTTCCCATTTTATATTAATTACTCTATTGTCAATCAATCAATCAATCAACATTTATTTGTTATATGGCTTTCGCCTTTACAAAGGGGTTACAANATTTGTGGAAAATATCTCCCTAATTTATGTATATTTAAATGGGAAAATTTCATTTTTATGTGAATTTTTTAATGTGGATTAATGTGAGAAAAGAACTTACTGTACATGTGTAAATTTTATAATATTAACCAGATGATTTTTTAAAATAAATGTAAATTGTTACACTACCTATTCTATAATAACTTAAACCAATAGGTAATTTTTTTTAAAACTTGGAATGAATGCAATTAGTTTCAATGCAATGAAGCTTTCTTATAATTCAATTTTGTCTATTTTGGGCTTTATGGAATGTTTAAGAGTGGATGAACTGTTTTGAATACCTTTATTATTGAGGCTTTCCAGTTAAAACAAACTTTCAAAGAACAGCTGTCTGAAAAAGAGAAAATAGGAAAGAAATTTATATGGAAAAATTAAATAAATGCTATTTTCAGGAACCAAACGAATTGTTTTTAATCGGAAATGTTTTTGTTCTTTTGTATCTTCAGCAGAAACTCTTTTTTTCAAATTGCAATGGAACAAATATATTTACAGAATACTGTTACATTTGAACATTAAATTAAATAAATTACGAAAAAGTAAAAAATTTAATTTTTACTATTTTGTAATTTAAATTTAATTAAATTTAAAAAGTAAAATTATAAAAAAGTCTATAAAATCCTATAACATAAATAATAAATAAATTAATTAAATTTAATAATACACACAAAGATTGAATAATGAAAATACTATCCAAAATAACAGTATAACACAAAGATGTAATCTACTTGCTACCCCCACTTTATGACCTTGAACAAGTTTCCCTTATCTTATCGTAAATTACTTTTCTAGGTAAATCATGATATTACACTCTGCACAAAAGAGTTGTAATTTTGACAGTTTAAAACATCAACCCATCTATAATCTAAAATCATGGAGTTGTTTGCATTAATTACTTTAATTTTGCATGAATGTAAATAAATAAATAAATATATATATAAACATTGTTTCATAATCCTTAACGTATGTTTATCTGTCTAACTTCTTACTATAATAGAGTTTTTCCAGGCAACTTGTACTTCATTATCAAGTGCCCATTTTGTTAATGCTGTAGCACATTTTCTATCATTTAATACAAATTCATAATGCTCGTTTATGCATTGTCATAACATTCTGCACATTGATCCTGTATAGTAGAAGTCCTTGTTTTTAAGGTTGACTTCTGCTCTTTATATTTTCTTTATCTCTTCCTTATCTGTACGAAGTAGTTGCACAATAGAAGGCAGACGTCTGATAGCTAAAGAAATATCATGCTTTTTTGTATTACTTTACTCCTGTAATTACACACATCTTATTAGTAGCTTGATCTTTCTTATTGTCTTTATCAAGACCAAATTTGTACTTTTCTACTCCTGCTTTAATGAAACCTTTAATTACATTTCTAGGAAAAACCATGTACAATTGTCGTTTGCATAATAAAGTTGATCTCTTGCTTTCTGTGTATCATTAAAGAAGAATGTGTTATAATTCTTTTTATTAAAGTTCTAAAAGTTTTCAGTTTATGGGTTTGATCTCCAATGTATAATTTAGAGGGTTTTTTATGTATTAATACTTTTGTGGCATAATCATTTCCCAACCTGTAGATGTATAATTTTTCTAATTTGGTCCAAATTAAGTTGTATTCCTACAGAGTTGTTATTAATTTCTCCTACAACGTTTTGCACTTTTTTTTTATCATTCCATATTATAAAGATGTCATCCATGTATCTGTAATTAAGTTATTCTCTAACTGTATTCTTTGATTATTGACTCTTCCACTTAAGTTGTTATGATTTCTGCAATATTACTAGATATGGGTGAACTCGTTGGTACTCCTACTACTTGTTTGTAGAATGTATTATCTCAAAATACAAGTTTGTCAATATTAAGTCTAGAAAATCAGTAATTTTCTTACAACAGTTTCTATTAATGTCTATTTTTGGCAAATTAGATTTCTGGTTAAGGCAATAGACACTTCTATTTTGATAGATGGAAAAAGGTTACATTAATCTTTCTCTATCCGTTACTGTCAATACATCTCTTTCTTCACTTTATATGTTCTTCAGTGCAACAATGATTTCTTCAGTTTTACTAATTGTATATAAAGATTTATGGCCAATTCTGTTAAGTAGTTGATGTAACAATTTTTCCATTGTTATTGTTGGTACATGTGTATTTTCTAACATTGGTCTTAATGTTGGAAATGTCTTATCTTTAGCTAGCAGTTTCACTTTTTGTATAAGAGGATTGATAGGGTCTTTGCTAATCACCAATGAGCTAGTATTCTTGAGAGAATATCTCAAGAATACTAGCTCATTGGTGATTTTGTGAGAATCCAGACTTCAATTTAAACAACATAACTAAATAACAATATAACTTCTCAAGTATAACTTTGTCAGCAGTGATATCTGTCAACTTTCACACCTGGGAGCATCTCTTTCTACATGTTCTCAGCATTGAAAGAGACTCTTTCCTGTGACCTTCTGACATGCTGTCTCAATTTTACTGATTTAATATGACAACTAGTGGTCAATTGAATCAGTTGTTGCCAATTTCTCAAGCTGGTCAATTGTGTGTGCCTCAGTTACTTCTTTCAGAGACGTTGATTTTATTTTCTTGTTGGATACATCGGCTTTACATCAGTAATGGATATTTCTGCAACCTCCGCTGTAGATACTTCATCCCTCTTGTCTGCAACCACATCTTCTACAGTGGATTTATGGAATATGAACTGTCTTCGAGAACTTTTATCTTATTGACCCAACCTGCAAACACCAGATCCCTACTCCTCTACAAGTTATTTATTCCCTTGTGCTCTATTGTGAACTCTCTCTCTTACGTGCAACTGAGTTATCGTATCTACATGCCTAGAATTTCCTAATTGGCTTGATAGTCTTATTCTACTAATCTTATGTGCAAATTGTTAAGAACAAATAAATGGGTATATGTGTTTGTATAACTTTTCTGTGAATGCATTACTTCCATCATGCTGTCTCACAGTCTTCCACCCGGAATCCTGTTGCTTATGCATGTGACCTCTCGTGTGACCTAGTTTCTAACAAAAACCATTTGCCGTTGCAGATTCTGCATTTAACGGGACACAGTGGTATTATCCTGACATGGCATTGAAAAGGTTTGCCATGTCAATTTGTGACTCTCCAGTCACAAATTTTTCTCTGTAGGAGTCAAGGTTTTTGAACACTGGTATACCACCTTTATCACTATAAAAACAGACTATGTTGTTCAGTTTGCACCAACATTTGGTTTTATAGGCTGCTATCATTGTATTAGATTTGAATTTTTTTATGTGTTTATATATATATATTGCAATTTTGTAGAGAGTCTGTTTTTGGTTTTAATCGTAGTTTCTGCTGATAGATAATTACAGAATATTTCTACATGTGCTATTGATGATTCTATAGGAGGAAGATCATCAGGAACAAATTTGTGGCTGAATTTGAATGCTTCCTCCACATATTTTTGGTAAGGTAATATCTGGTTCTTGCAAGTATTTAGGTTCTTCTACTATGTTCTTTCTTGCTTTTGATGGTAATTGGTTGTAAAAATCCATTTGAGTTTCTTAATAAAGCTTATTCTAAGTTTCTTTTGCAAACTTATTATAATGTCCTCCTTTTTTCTTTTCATGGCTTCCAAGAATTCAATTCGGTGAATGGCATGTAATCTAAGATTGTTACTGACCCATTGTAATCTATGCCTGGCTTGGAATAATTGTCTTTTTTTTAAAGAAATGATCGTATTCAAACACTTATGGCATATGTACTTTTTTTATTCTATTTTAATCCTTTGGCAACGAAATCCTGTACAAGCTCATGGGTAATACTTGGTTCAGTCTAAACTGCTTAAGAAATGTTCCTCCATTCTATGCCGAATGCTCTTTTTATGAAATGTGTGACTTATTTAATATCTATAACTTCAGAATAATAAACATCATTTGTTTAATTTAAAAAAGAATTTAACAGGCTTGTTATTGATATTATTAACAATAGTTAAATTGAAGTATTGATAGATTCATATTTGTTAAATTTGTTTATATTAGTTTATAACATTCATATATTTCATTTTTTGAAAGATTGATGACTGGCCGTCAATGTCAATTCGAGCAGTGTTAGTGGACATGAGCATCGAAGCTAGAATTCCAACTTTAGTAAGTATTAAATAAATTATTAAATTTAATATATTTGTTTCATTGAAAAATAATTATTTGCAATTGAATAAAAACAATTTTAGATCTTCTTCTGAAGAGGAAGTAAAATTCTGATAAAAATCTTAATCCTTATTTTTTCTCATTCATCCACATTGTGTATATTAATAAAACCTTATAAATTTGATTATAATTTACACAAATATATTCAAATTTAATAAGTATTTTATATATAAAATTTACTTAATTTTATGATGTATTTTCTTCTGAAACAACTGTCTAAAACAAGTCTAAAACCTGATAATTATTGATGTAAAAAATCAATAGCAAGCTACTTTCATAATTATTTTGAATAATGGATTGAGAGGCACCACTGACAATATTTGAAGACTTGGATTAGTAATTTTTGGCATTACAAAGACTGATTTGTGCATATATTTTGTTATGAAACAAATTAGTACATTATATAGCAAATGCTTTGAATATTTATGTTACATTAAATACATTTGTAAGAAATAGCAATGATATATTAAATTTAAAAATATAAAAATTAAAATAAACTGATTTATGGTTGAAGTTAACAATAATAAAGTTATAGGTAGACATTTGTTTAAGACATCTTAAAACATTAATTGTTGCATTTAAACTTTATAAAACTACTGTATTAAAACTCATATTTCTAATAACAATTGCATTGATGTTTAAGATTAAGTCTTTAATCATAGAATAATTTATATAGATTTTCTCCTAATTATCTGCAGGATACTTTAAAAAGATATGTTTCTTCTCTTTCTCATCTCAAAATAAATGAGGTAAGTTTAACCAATATAAACTAAATTAACAAACATTTTTTTTTAAGAAAAGAAATTTTAAACATTTTATACTAAAAAAAATAATATATAAATGATCTGGATTGACCATATATATTATTGTTTATGCTAAATCTAATGCACTACATATAATGATTTATTAATGACTAAGGGATTCAGTACTACATTAACAATAAGCTTTAATGGTTAAATAGTAAATAATTTCAGAAACATTTGAAAAGAAGAATGATTTAGGGCAGGATTTTGTTGTACTGTACAACATAAAATCATTAAAATACACAAATAATAAAAGGGCTGTTCGAAAAGTTCGCAGCCTTGCCTATATGCGGCGCTGCGATCAATTTAATTTTTGGCGGAAATAATTCAGCCATCCTTGCTAAAGATACGATACCAATTTCCGCTTGATTTGTCGTAAAGTTTTGCCACGACAGCTTAGCAGATTGTCAATGTGCACATGCTTTGTCAAAAATGGAGAAGACGGAGACTCGTGTGGTCATAAAATACCTGACGAAAAAAGGGTTGACCGCATCTCAAATCAAAGCTGACATGGATGAAGTTTTGGGAGAGTCNGCTCACTCAAAAACTCACCAACACTGACGAACGTCGGAAGCGCCCCCCTAATTACTCTATTGTTTAACAGACACTAACTGATTGTTGGTATCTAAGTTGTTAACTTATTGTTAGAGTTAAAAGTACAATTCAAGTCTTAGTTCTTATAATAGAACTGAGTATAGGAAAAAGTAGTTATAATTTTAAATTACTTGATGAGATTTGAATGAGTTTAATATGATGAATAGAGGATAGAGTACTTCCTATTATTCCTGGCTGCTCACTATGACAGATGTAAAAACTTGAAAATCAAGTATGTGGATATAATTTAAAATTTTTCATGCACATTAGTATGTATTTGAATGAAAAGTATTAAGTGTATAATAAGAAAGCTTACAAAAACTTTACAAGCAAATATTAATCTTTATTTATCTTATATATAAACTTTGGCAGCCCTTGCACCCACAGCAGTGTAGGCATTGCCATCTCAAAACAAATTTGCAATGCCATTCACTTGGTTCACTGATACAATGACTGTCTTATGAAGATCGTCTTCGTGACACTGCTCTGGACTCTCCATGTCTTTACTGCCTATGCCCTGCAAACTGGACAACTGGAGACCAAGAAGGATTCAGTTGCTCAACGTCCTGATGCAAGACGTGCCATTTCCAGATTACATCCTTGTTGGTGGCAACTTCAATGGCCATGTTGGTGAGACTGTTGACGGAAGCCATTGTCATAGTGGCAAAGGCTTTGGCCAATGCAGTGACAATGGTGAGCATGTGCTTGACTTTGCTGACTTTCACGATCTTGTCCTCACCAACTCCAGGTTCAAGAAATGATTGTTGCAATGGCCCATTTTCTACAGTGGAGACACAAGGTCTCAGATTGATTGTGTCTTAGATTGATGACATGACATGCACACCATTGTCGACGTGAAGGCCATGCCATATGAGACAGTGGTGATGCAACACCAACCCATCATTGCAACACTTCACGTTGATCCACCAAAACTGCCTGACACAGATTGAACTGGCCCACTGCACATCAAGTGGTGGAGACTACATGACAGTGAGGCAGAGACATCACATATATCCATCTTCCAGCTGTGACGACTGTCAAGGAGATGTGGCAGAGGGCAAGGTGGTCTATTCATGGGGCTGCTTGGTTGATTCTCGGTCATACCATCCCAGGCCACTGCTTTGTGAAGCATGACAATTGGCTTTGGACAGATGATGTGAAATCTAAAGTCTGTGCGAAGAAGAAGTTCTACCATGCCTTCCTCGACAAGACTCCACAGAACTGACAGGTATACTGAGATGCTAGCCATGATGCTAAGAAAGCTGTTGCTGCAGCCTGAGCAGTGCACTACAAGACAATCTACGAGCAGCTTGACATGCAAGATGGTGAGAGTCTCTGCTGTCTTGCCAAAAGCCATAACTGGCAAATGCAGTATATTGAGAAAATCAGTCATCAGTCAATCAAATCAATCCATCACAGTTTGTTGACAGACAATCTGTGATGGACTGATGACAGCTACAGATCTCTGGAGGGTGAAAGGTTGGAAGCCTTTCATCCTCCAGCTTGCTGCTTTCTTCAACCTGATCATTGAGGAGAAGAGGATGCTCACCGACTGGCAACAGAGTATCATCGTACCTGTCTGGAAAAGGAAAGGTAGTTTGAGCACTCAGCCAGGCTGGCTCAGTGCTCAAACTATTGCCCTATTTGACTTCTTTTGCACACTATGAAGTTGTTCGAGCATGTCTTAGACTCTGGATTCGTAACCTTGTTGAGCTCACTGTAAGCCAGGCTGGCTTTGTGGCATGATGGACGCTGTCTTGCTGCTCGACTCCTCTTTGAGAGGCATTGTGAGAGGAGGATTCTGCTTGACATTGCCTTTCTCAATCTTGAGAAGGCATTTGACCACGTGCCACATTAGCTTATCTGGTCCACTCTCCACTAACATCACATTCTTGAGGAACTTGTCAGTTGAGTGCAATTGCTCTATTAATCCAACAAGTTGTGTTTATAGTGTCGCTGGAACCTCAACTGTTTTGCATCTCCATTGGCAATCACCGGGCTCCTTCCTCTCTCCATTTCTCTTTGTTGTTGTGGATGCCATTACATGTGACATCCAGTGGCATGCACCATACATGCTACTGTATGCTGATGATGTGCTCCTTTCCTCCACTGATGGGGTCGACCTACAGCAACTCATCCAGATGTGGTGTGATTGCCTTGCACAGCATGGCCTCCAGCTGAACCTGAGAAAGATGGAGTACTTGATGACAGACCGAACTGAACCAGGTGCAATCATTGTCGATGGCGTCGGCCTTCCTCGAGCTGGGTGAGCAAAAATTCATGAGCACTGTAAATATCTCAGTTCTGTGATCTCTGCTGACAATGACTTGTGCCATGAAGCCATCGCTGGCTGAAGTGGCACTCAATAACAGGTGTGCTGTGTGACCAATTCATCAGGGACTGACTCAAGACAAAGATCTATTGAATCGTCATGTGGTCTGTTGTGCTGTATGGTACCAGGTGCTGCACGTCAACTACAAATGTCGTCGACTGCCAACTTGCTACTATGGAGACCAGGATGCTGCATTGGATGAGTGGTATTACCAGACTCAGCCAAGTACCCAGCATTGACATCAGAGCCTGTTGTGACGTTGAGATCAGCGAGAAAGCATGTGAGTGCCGCCTGTGACTCTATGGTCACACACTCTGCACTTTCGCCGATTCCATTATTTACACGAGCCTACATTTGGAGATACCTGGGTCATGCCCGAGGCATCATTGGCTGGACATGCTGCACTATGACCTGCAGGTTGTGGACCTACATCTAGACCAGGCCCATAAATGGGCCAAGTGGTGATTTAGAATAAAATCCAGGGGTGCTGACCTTGTCATTAAGCGGGATTAAGGCCAAAGAGGAAGAATATTTATTTTATATATAATATTATGTATGTGACAAAAATTAGAATGTTTTTCGCTCTGTAATGAAGGAATAGAATACACCGCTTTCGTAACATTATAATAAACAGTTGACTCTTTTTTGGCTTTTATAACTGCTTCAAGTTTACGAGGGAGTGAACCACGAGTTTTGCACATTGGTCTGGACTTATTTGGGACCAAATGTTTTTAAGCTTTTGCTTTAGATTAGTAAGATTTAATGGTTTTTCATGTAATTGTTTTCTTTACATAATCCAAAAATTCTCAATAGTGTTAAAGTTGGAAATTAGTCAGTCTCTCTCTATACCTCTGTGTTATTTTTTTGGAACCACTCAGTTGCTATTTTTACAGTGTGTGGAGCTTCTAGACCATGTTGGGAGATGAAATTACTCTCAGAAAATAACTTTCTACAGATGGCAACATAAAATAAATTTTGTATACACATCTTCATTTATGTTGTTGTTGACAATTGGGTGACAAATGAGTAAAAACAAGTAACAATTGCTTGTTATCTGTTTTTTACCATTGTACTTGCATAAATTTACAATATGTTTTATGCAATGTGAAGTAACTCATTTTATAGAAGGGGTGATGAGTTGTAGAAACTAAAAGCTGTTAAACAGGCTAAAGACTAACACATTATCAGTAAAGATTAACAGTAGCTTAATTTAGACATTAATAGAATGATAGTCTATATATAATATGTATTGATTTATGATATATTTTATAATTAAATATTATTTTTTAAATTGAAAATTGTATGTTAAGTAATAAAGAATAATTTTATTAATTTCAGTCAACTTTTAGAATTGGGAAGCATCTGCAGAGAGAATTTTATGAGACTTATTCCTGCAATTGATCTCGATGACAATGTAACCATTAATGAATTACCAGATATTTCATTATGCATTCAAAATTTTCTGGCATGTTTTGATAATCTAGAGTAAGTAATTTAAATTTATTAAGGACAGTGTTGTTAAATTAAGCATGATTATAATCACTGCATAATTTACATAGTATTAGGAAAGAATTATAAAAGAAAGACAAAATAAAGTAATATATGTTTATGTAGATATTGAGCTTTTTAGATGTAATTTTTAACCAATAGTATCTTATTACAGCTGTCAGTAAGGCATAAGATTATGATAAGAAATTGTATATGGTTATCCAATGATCTGGCAGATTAAGTTTGGGCTGGTTAAGGGGGGGTTAAGTTTAGTAATTAATAAGGTTTTCCATATAAAAACTTCTTTTTGGATTGGATACATGTTTTAATGAGAAAAATTTTCCCAATATATACTTGGCAAACTCTATATCCATTTTCTATTAAGTGTTTTTATGTTCTAGTACAAGAACTATTAGTTATCTAGTCGTCATCTGTATGTATTACATGATTGAATTATTGGTGAAGTGAGATTGGTACACTATAATAATGACTTGCTGTTACAAATGGATTGTGTCACTTTGCAAACTGATCTGACAATAACATTATTACATAAAATCAAGAAGATTGTAAAGTCCCACTCATTTATTTTTTGAATGCTGAATTAGCTCCATCTAAAAATATTACTTGCTCTAGGTTATTTTTTGAAGTGACAGCCTACAAAAACAATTGGCCTCTTAGACCTCTAGTTAATAAGAGGACAAATCCAATCTTTAATTTAGAGAGGGTTTTGTCAAAATGTCATTGGAACATCTTAGAAGTCTACCCATATGCATGCACATCTACAATAAATAAAAAGAAACAAGATTTTATCATTATAAAACTGATAGGTTAATGTCTGACAGACCAATTAACTCATCAGTTTCATAAAATAGATGTACTTATGAAGAATTTGGAACACAATTTTTAAGATACCCTATACCATCAATTTTTTCCTCATATACAAATCTAATCATTATGTTGATAATGTACTCATAGAATGGAATGAAATGACATGTACTGTACACATAATTAAAGATAAGGCTGGACTCAAACGTATGGTGGCCTTTAAGGAAAAAAGGGAGGAGGTAGTGAGAGAAAAGTAAAAGGTTTAGGATGGGAGGATGGAGGAAGAGGAGAATGGGAGGGAGGGACAGGGCTAAGAGAAGGGAGAGAGGAAGGGGAAATGAAATGACAAATTAATTCGATCAGTTTGTTCTTTTTTTTAAACAACATTATACCTACTATTAACTTCTCTGTTGAGTCTGAGTATTGAACAGTTGGGTTTTTGGATTTACTTAGCTGTTTATGACATAATTTGAGTTTTGGAATATATTATAAGCTCCTCCCAATTTAATCCCTAGTAATCACTATATGCTTATACACCTGCACCAACTGAGGTGAACAAGCATATGGTGATAGTGCTTTGATACTTAGGACTTACCTTCTAATATTGTTGTCATATTCATTAATTAGTAAAAAGTGAGTTGAATATGATCTAAGGAGGATCAACTAGCAAATTTAACAAAGATGATTATATCTTTCAATATATGTAAGGTACAATCTTCTTTGTTTTGTCACTCTCTACCCTATACATCAAACTTGAATATCAATTCTGTATATCAGCCATTCCTTATGCAAATAATCTGTCTGTAAAACTTGTTTATTTGCTTAAAAAACATGGGTAGATCCTATCAATTATTTCTTCTCCTAACTTAAGATGGTAATAGTCATTGACAGAAGTCCATGAATAATATGATTTTAAAGTCACTTTATTAGAGTATTCAGGTGTATACTCATGCTGCACTAATAATTCAGTCCTGAAATACATAGGATTGACAACCAAACTTATTTTTCTCAAATTATTGTGTTATACTTTTGCCAGCATACATTTGTAAATCTGACCAATAATTTGTATGATGCATCCTTGCAACTTTCACAGAGTACTAAATTGAAGAAGTACAAATGTCAAATTTTTCACAAAACTTTATAGAAAAATGTAAGGGCATTGGTTTATTCATCTTACTGGTTTAGTCATGTGAAGGTTTGTTGTCATGAAAAACATATCCATTCCAATATCAACTTTGTGATTTCAAATATAACTTTGGTATTTATGCTTTCATTTGATAATATTTTTAGTTGCAGAGACTAACGTAATTAATTTAAAATAAAACGTTAAAGCCGTCGACATCATTTTTACCACATTTGCATTTCACTTCCACATCGGTTTGATTTTATATATTGACTTTTTCATTTTAAAAATATTAATTTTCAGTGCAATTTATTTAAAAGATTATTTATTATTGTTTCTTCACAGGAAACTACACGTGGGTCCTATATTGGCTAACATGATAATGGAATTGTACAAGGAAGATGTCAGTAAGAGTCCATGGAAAATTTTATCAGTTCCTTCAAGAATCACCCTATTGATGTGTGCAAATGGATTTTTGAATAATATGGAACTTCTAAAATCTATTCCATTAAATATTATCCTTCTTGAATATGGACATCAGGTTGCTATTTGAAAATTTATTTTATGGCACATTTAAATTAAAGACTTTTACGTAATATACTCTTAAATATCCTGTTTCAAACTGGTATTGGTGAGAGAATACTGATACAAAGTAAATGTTACAGGAATATTAAAAAAAGAAATCACGAGGATATCCATTTTAAAAATTAATGGATGTTGCGATAAATTTCAAACAAGTTTTTATAGTTATAAATTAAAGGAGTGAAAAGTTAATGATTTATTTAAACTTTTGTTTAAAAAATAGTTATTAAATGCATTTCTATTTTTTAACAGGCCGAACATGATTATCAAATGCCGTGTAAGATGATATCACAAGTGGGGTAAGTTATATTAAAAATTATATACTGTTTAGAAAATTTCTTTAGTTTTTTAATTACATTTTGACTATATGTTGTTGTTATGATTAATTTTGTAACAGTTTAAGTTAATTTAAAATATAAAACCCAATAAAAACACTTGGAATATTGTAGAGTCAAAAAATATGTACAGATAAAACACTTTTTGAAACTATTCACCTCAATTTTAGATCCCATAATTGAAGCTCTGAAGCTGAGACATCCATAACTCCATATCATTAATATAGAGCATAAAGATTTTTATATATCTTAAGGTATATCATGAAAAAGTGCAAACATCAGTGTTAATTTTAAAGGAGGCAGATGAATGTATATAGATAAAAAATGTTAAGAAAATTTATATTGGAATATTATTCAATAATTAGTATTTTAAAAAAGGGAAAGATTAGACTTTATGTGACAAAATTAAAGCTATTTGTTTACTTATGAATAATTTACTGATATTTACCTTTGTTTTCATTAATCGGATAGTTATGAAATATATCATTCAACTGGTAGTAATGGATTGGATTTAAATCACTCTGAATTTAATTTATTAACAATTAGTGTTACTGTTCCTCTGGGGTTAAGCTTTCTGTTACGGGCAAGATTGAGCTAGTTACATGGTTTACAGTTGCTATTACTTTGGAGTAAAAGATCCATTTCAGTTCATGTATATATCACATTGGCCTGTATATTAGTCGATGTTTTCTCCCAATTTTGAACATTCAAAACAACCACTATTGTTTTATATTTGAGTCTTGATTTATATTCGTGTATGATTAAAGTATTCTTTGAATTCAATAACTGTCTGTGTATAGATAGTTATTGAAATTCAAAGAAAACTTTAATCATGAACATTGTATACAGTTAAATTGATCATCTCAGAAATCATTTTTATTTTATTTCTAAGAGTCGATTAATTGAGTGATTGTCAAAAATTGGGAGAAAGTTGTTGAAAATTAACCGCAAAATTTACTCTGTTGTAAAATATAAAGTATAAATTTACATATTTGGTATGATTATATGATTTAAACAGTTATAAAAAAATAAGAGGAACAAAAATGAAGCACAAAGTTTTAGTTTCATTTTCAATAGTTGTAAAATTGCAAGTTTTCTTTCCAAAATATATGTGAAATATGCAAGGAAGCCTACTTTCCTTGGTATAATGTAGTTTTTGGGCAGTCTACTACCTGGTGCATAAGACAGCATCTCAGTTTTGCTCTATAACTTTTATTAATTTCATTTTTATTGATGATAAGAAAACAAGCAATACGTTACAATTTGTCACGTGTTACACTTTGCATTTTAAAATTATGCATATTATTGCCATTTGAGAGTTACCTTATTGCTTCACTCAGTGAGATTACCCTGTATTTGACTCTCATAAAAATTTCTTATATTCTATTTTAAGATACGATTTATGCATTAATTGAATGTTAGATATGTTTTTATTTATCAATATTATTTATAAACACAGACTTTTATGATTTATAGGTGTAGAATTTAAAATAAAAATATATATTTTGTTTATAATTTTAAGACTTGCATAATTTTTTTCTCATAGGATTAGCTGTTGTGTGTGTACTGGAACATCAGCTTGGAACAGGTATGTTGTTTAATATATATATATATAAAACACTTCATATACGATAAGAAATGAGGTCCAATACCTCTGAGTGAAACTATCCATGAAAATTTTTGAGAATTTAATTTACATTAATTAAAGTGTGGGCTCCTCAGATCAGTAGACTGATGATTTTAGTACTTTAGTCATTCAGGCAATGCTAGAAAATTGTCTTAAATTTTTATTGTATTGTGAAACTTATTGACATTTTTTCAAGAAGAATTTGATGAAATAATAATAGTAAAAATTAAAAAATTAATTAATAATAAAATAAAGTTATTAAAAATATTATGTAAGTTAACATAGAGCATTATAAGAAAGTAAATTTTGAATATTAAATTAATTTTTTATTTTTCTTTGATTGTTTATAAGTTTTTAATCATACATCTTATGACATATTTAAAAATCAAAATGTTCAAAAATAATCACGTAGTGAATTTTTATTTAATTTTATAAGATATATATAGGCAGTCTGGTATGCTAGAATGAATGAATTGAATAAATGCTACAATAAACAGTTTTTATATGCAAAATTAAAATGTTACAATGAGAATAGATGCTACAGCAAACACAACTGACATAACATGTGCATGATAAGTTGAGGTTTTCCCATTTTGGTTACAGCATTAGTCATTGTCATTATTATAGTTTGTAAGGTTCATTTTTAAAATTATAATTTTAATTTTAATACAGAGAGCTTAATTAATTTAGACATTAAGAAAGAAATAATTTCCAAGTGAGAAAGTGGAAAAAGTGTAGGAGATCTGAGTACTGAATATAATATGGCCAAATCAATGATCAGTACAATTTTAAACAACAAGGAAGAAATAAAAAGTATATAAGTTGCAAAGGGAGTCTCTATATTAAGTAATTTACTTTGTAATATCATCAAACACATATACATGTATAGCTTAAAAAAGTTAAATAAATTTAATTTTATGTTATTTTTACACTTACACTTTTGATTTTGTTATATGGTAACTTTACTCTAGGCTGTGGACTTGGAATGGATTATACCTAAATACATATATTTTAATGTATGCTAGAATGAACAGATGCTATAACATACACAAAGTTTAGCATATCCCACAATATATTACACATTTTAGAAAATCCTATTTTGTTTAATTGAGGAGGATGTTAAAATTTACAAAAAATTAGTCTTGCAGGATGTCCAGAAGCAGCTATTAACAACATATATCATGCCATTCAAGCAAACTCCTATCAGAACTTAATGGGTTTGATTGTAGCTGACTGGGGAGGAAGTCCACATCACACTTCATTAAGTTTCAGTCTTCCTGGAGTTGTTGTAGGAGTGGGATTGGCATGGAATCCTTCAGTGCATTGGGTAAATAATCATTTTTCAGATTTCAATGAGAGAGGAAAGTAATTATTCTAGTTTTGATACATTACTGTCTTTTAGGATTACATAAACAGTCGTTTAACAGAATTGATCAACACTCATATAATATTGGATGCTGAAAATGTTCTTGCGCAACTGATATTGGAGCTAGGAAGAATTGAAACCTATTTACTGAGAGCGAGTCGCAAACAGGATGATCATGACATGTCCAACTTGCCTGAAGTTCAAGGATCTATTCTGCATCAACTTTTAGATGACACAGATAATGTCAATTTAGAAAATTTATCAGTTGATAGCTTTCAGGTAAGAAGGAAAAACTATAGATGAAAATTATTATTATTTTATTACAGATAATAGTTATAAAATTTGTTGAAAATTACAGAAAATAAATTAATTTATAATATATTTTAAATTGACTTTTATGCTCTACAATTCTTCAATATCTGCTTGTTTGGATTACCTGTATTGCTATTTAGATGTTTGTATTGAAGTAATTCAGTAAACTGATTTTGCAAAATCAGTTCATTGAATTACATCAATGCAAACATCTTCAGTATCTGTGTATGTGGAGAAATGAACATTAGATTTATTGTCTATTTAATTCTTTTCAAAATAATTTTAAAGTATTTGATGGCACTGAAAGATTTTCTTAGATACTATCATATTAAAAACAGAAATTTGATAATAGTTTATATTTTAAAATTTTGTATTGTCAAACACATTTTAATCCTTGTTGAACTTTTTTCAGAAAGTAATTCGACATGTTAAATATTGTCAGAGAGAACTACAGAAATCAAAAGCAAAATGTCATCAGAATGGTGAAATTATTTCAGAAATTCAATTAGCAACTGAATTAATGCTTTTTGCTTGCAGGTATGTTATAAAGGTTGTTCATTAAAAAATCTTAGTTGTATTTTAAATGCTAAATGCTCAAAACTTTTACATGCAATCATGCCAGGAATATTTTGTTTTGATAAATTCTGTTCTATTAAATTATTTTGATAAATTCTGTTCTATTAAATTATTTTGATAAAACCTATTATAAAAATTTTTTGATATAATGATCAATATCATTATCAAAGGCAGTGTGATAGCACTGCACCTTAATATGTTTGAATTGACAAAATGTCTTGTGACATATTCTTTTCAAATATACATTAAGGCTTGTATTCTATCAACAAATGTTTGATAATTGGATATACATCATTGAACCATCTTGAAAATTTATTCCTATTCTGAATAGGCACCTGACATATTCTGCAACCCACTGTGGAGCCAACATTAAAGACTCAATATACTCACAGAGAAAAAAATGATACAGGGAAACATACACTCTAATTGGATAAAATTAGGTCAGGAAGACACTATTGGATCCACTCACTTCACCCAAAAATGTGACTGGACTGCACTTGCAACATATACAAGTAAGCCCACAGTAGAGAGTAACACAACTAAAATTGTTAACACCTACTTCTGATTTAGTGTATTTTTGAAAAATGGGGCACAGAACATTTTTCTGAACAGCCCAACTCAGATCAGGTGCCCATTCAGATATACTGTATTCTTCATAGCTATGTTTCATATGACATTGAGCTAGACTTGAAGCTTAGAAGAATGTAAACCATTGGGCACATTTTTGTATGTTTTTAGTCCTTATCTTTTCATCAACAATTCCTAAGCACTGTTTTTGATTGAAAACTAAATAGCACCAAAATTGTGTATTTTTAGCTATTTTTCATGAAAAAATTTTCTCTTATTATGTTTGAGAGCATTTTTCAGGAAACTAGGATTACTGATGATTGAATTAATTTATGAAACGGTTGCTCAAAAAATTAATAACGACTGATGACCATTTCATCCTACATTTCTTAATGATGGTAAAATACTGGTTTATTAAATGTGAAATATTACAATTCTGATAATAAATAGTGATTAGGTTTTGCACAGTCTGATGTAGAAGCATTTATATCATTCTCTTTAACATGTAAGCTTATGTCACAATTTCTCTTTTAGCTATTTTACTGGTCAGATCAGATTTAAATATGATCTGGCTGATAAAAAATGGGATTTGTGCTGTTTTTGGGATATATAGTTTGGTGTGAAAAATAAGAAGAAAATTAAATGTCAAGTGCTTTTGATTTTCTTCAAAATTTAACCCATTTTCATTAACTTTTAATTTATTTAGTTTTTAGAAATATTAAATTTTACTTTTCAGAATTGGTAAACTTCTTATTTCCATCGGACGCAATCCAAATGAAACAATGGGTTTGGCTGTTATCAATGTTGGATTGGTTAATCTTCCTCCCACCTCCAGAACAGACTTAGCTAATAAGTAAGCGATCATTTATCTCATCCCTTTTTAATTTTAAATGATAGAAATTTTTTTCTTAGCATCATTTATAAAATGATAATGAGGAAAGTATCATATATGTTAGAATAAGCAGATTATTCATATAAAAATTATAACAAATTAATATTTATGTCATTACTGATTTAGGAAAAAATTCATATTGTTAATTTTTTCTTCTAAAGAGAGGAGATTTAACTTATTATTAGATTAACTCTGATTTATTATTACTGTTACACTCTAAGAAAGAGTTTAGTTGATGCTATTATATCATGCTTCAAATAGTGAAAATTCCTTAGACTGGTGTTTATTGAAAGTTAACTTTAAAGCTGTTTAATTAATTGTTTTTATTATCTAATCTTCAATAAAAGCCATCTGCTTGATTAAATTTTTTAAAATAATTCAGATAATGAATTTCCTAAGAAAAATCTTACTCAGATTAATAGTATTATCATGAAAGATGATTATTTTTATGAGAAATACATTGATTTTTTTCAAGTTTACTCTTTAAGTGAAAATCTTAAAAGATTTATAATTCTCTCTGAAGAAAAAATAACTCAATTTATCTCTCTGACTAAATACATAAAGAGAAATTGCCATTAAAATTATCAAATAAGACATTTAATGAAAATTTTTGATATCAAAACATAGTTTCTAGAGATGTTAGAAATGCTTAAAAAATATTATATGGTTTACTTAATCAATATTATTTATCTTAAAATGGCTAGAAGAAATATATGCTGATTAAATAAAATATTTTATTATAAAAAGTTTCTTCTAAAATATTACTACTGTTATATGATGAATTTTTAGTTTCTCTTGAAATTTTGATAATTAAATTTCATTAATATTGAATTCTGTTAATTTTGATATGAAATTTGGATATTTAAATGTTTATAATTCATATTCTGAGTGATCTAAACATATGAAACTTTATCCTGCTATTTATATAGCTTGTAAATGCTCTCATTTATTCATGAGGCTTTGGAACTTGAAATTCAGGCACTTGATTGCCTTTATGGCCTTGCTTCTGTACTTTTGTAAAGGATTTCATTTCTTGATCATTATTGTCATGATGAAAAGGGCCTTTTTTTAAAATTATTTCTGTTAGACTTAAATTCCTGACAGAAAATGTATAGATGACACTTTGTCTTTAAGAGAAACAACTGTTGTTGAGAGATATACTACATACAATCCGATTTAAACAATGAGGATCCCAAGATCAGGTTGATATTATATATCAGGTAGAAGTCGGTGTTGAATTATTGGTGACATTGATCTTTTTTACAGTTTGAAAGATGGTTTACTTGGAGATGTGTGAGGGACTAATCAGATTGTATGAGGGAAGGTTTAAAACCAATTGTGAAGTGATATTGGGGGACATAATCTTTTGAAACTCGATGCCTCATCTGTTTGTTCATCTGTTGAGTGGCTGTTCTTTTAAGTTGTCTGTCAGTTTTGTTCAACGTTATTGCAACTTTCTCATTCTCTTTACTGAGTTGCTTTGTACATTGTTCAAGACTAGTCTTGTCTGGATGGAATTTTCTTCTGTCATTCAATTGAAACATAGATGTAGACTTATTATTCCAAAATAATAGCCTACACACTGGACTTTTAGCAATTTTGTGTTTGTAGGGATGTTCCTATAGTCTGAGGTATTGTCAGATGATTATATCTCTCTCACTGTCTCTAGGAATTGGATTTTTTTAACAAGTTGAGTCATCTCTCATCTTGGACCCGCTACACCCAGATGCAAGTCCTACTTCTGCTCTTGTTGTCCCTGTTACGACTCTCCATATCAAAAGGAAATATGTTTAAATTAAATAAATTTGTCTTCTGATTGAGACAATAACCTGCAATTTCACATATCCATGCGTGTCATCTGCCCACAATTTTTAAATGTTTTCTTTCCTGTGAATGCCAGGAGAACTTTTATAACAGGCCTACCACAGATTCAGACAGGCGTTGATGTATGGAGCTCAGCATATCCAGACCAGACACCTTTGAAAATTTCTGACCTAAACTCAAACTTGGGTTGCTCATATACAAACGATGTTGTCTTAGCTATCTTGATTATTACTCTGGTAGGATACATAGTGCATGTGATAATTAGTTGATGATATGATATTGAGATACTTATCTTTTTGTTATAACCACTTTTAAATGGATGAATTCTATGGTCTGTTTGGAAATAGCTGTTAGTTTTTAGACATTGAGGAGATGTCATCCTGATTAATATTATAACCAATTTAACGATTCAAATTTTTTATTTAAATATCCTGAAGACAATTAAATTTTTTACCAGGTTTTCAGGCATTTTTAATATTTATTATCACCTGGTAAAGCAACTTTAATACAGCTGGATAAGCAAAAACCAATGACATTACTTGTTTCATTTGAAACAGATTGTCATTGGCTTGCTTATCCAGCTATATTAAAGCCACTTCCCTGGCAATGGACTCATAAGAATCCTAATTTGCGTCATTCTTCTGAATGATAACACAGAATATGTATTGCGGTATACGTTCATTGCTATTTTTATGCAAATAAGACGAAAAGATATCATAGAATTTAACATTGCAATTTTTGTTTTCTAGATTATTGGCTTTGATTGAGCAATACCGAGCAGTGTGGCTGAGCAGAAATCTACCAGTGGGTCTTCATGCATCCCTTCTGTTGTTTAACAACATCTTAAACAAATTAATTCCAGAAGATGTGGAAAATTCACGAGAGAGTCACTTTTCCATAGATACTGCCGATGTGTTGGACTACAACGGATCTGTATAGTAAATGGACTTTTTTTCTGATTAATAAATTATTTTCGTTATAAAAAATAATTTCTCTAATTCAACATAAGTTTGCAAAATTTCCTCTACAGAACATTGAAGTTTATTAATATTATTATTATTCAATTAAGTAGATTGTTACTGTATACACATTGTCTGAATATCAGATGTGGGCTAAGGAATCAGCTTGCTGTTCTAGGAACTCAGGTTCAAGCATAGATTGGATTTTCAAATTTTACTTGATGACCTGATTCATATATGCTAAGCTCCATTGTTTTCCCAGCTGTCCCCATTGTGGGCCTAATCATAATGGGTATGATTAGAAAGGTCCTCTTAGTGCCGAGTTAAAAAATTAAAAAGAAAAGGTTATAATTTTGATTTGAGTACAAAATGATTTGCAAAATAAGCATTAATCAATTCAGTTAATATTTTAAGTTAAAATTAGAACATGATGCATGTTTTCTGTAGATTAATTAATTTAATTTAAAGGTATTATTGCCATTGGATCTTAAGAGTCTCTTGTTTGTAAAAAAATAGATGTTTTGATTTAATACCATTGGAAGGTTATATTGTGATAGGAGAAAGCAGTGATAATATTTAAGTTACCTGACAACAGTGGTACAAATATCTATGTCTATCCTCATCAGATGTCTGATTTAATTTTAATTTATATTTGTTTATCAGTTTGTCAAGTTCTTATCAATGGATTAATGTAAGTTAATATGTTTTATCAACACTTAAAAATCTACTTTGCAAAATTTAAGATGACTAGCTGATGTAGACCTAATTTGTGTACGATTTTCAAATTGCAGATCTATACATTACCATTGTTGTCCATTGGTCTGTGTCTGTCCTCTGTTGGTCTTGAGAACAGAGTTAGATGAAAATTGAGACCAGATATGGAAAGCTTAGAGCTGGAGATGTGGATTAACGATATATGAACTTTTGATCTGGACCAAAAGTCATGCGATTTTTATTTTGTATGATTATAGACAGTTTTCTACTTTTTGTTTGTATAATTGTGCAACACTTAAACAATCTGCCGAGGGGTGACACCTCCTGGAAGTACTTAATACTGGAAATGTGCTCCCATTTATGTGTTACGAACTTGAATAAAACTTAACAAAACTTCACCTGGTCGAGGCACGAATCCACGACTACGGTCATTCCATAACCACAATCCACCCATGGGTAGGACTTATTATACTGATGTCAGAGTTCAGCAAATTGAGGAAACATTTTCAGAAAAACTATCTTTATTGTTCACCTGTTTCACCAACAGGTTAACAATAAATTCCTACTAATACATGTCCTAATAGACATTTATATAATAAATACTATAATAAGAACACAATTAATTAATTAATCCACCCATGACTTTGGATCTGAATGTTTTTGGCCCAAGGGTACTTAAAGGACTTTTCTAATCTACACCTTTCTAATCTACACAAGATGAAAAAATTAAACATTTTTCAATAATAAAAAAGTAAACTTTTTTTTAAATACAAAATATTTATTATTCTGCATCTAAGCCCGATACATTTTGTCAGAAGGTAATGTTATTCCAGATGTTGTTTATATTGTCATCACTTGCTTGGTGTTCGTCGTTACCACTTTTTAAACGAAACCTCACAATACCTCTTAATTCCTAAAAATACAAATATATATTTTCAATTAATACTAAAGAAAAAAATTGTAAGTAATATATTTTAAAAATTTAACTGACCTCACGGTGATCATACAGACAAAGATAAATCTGTAAGAAGTGAACAATATCTTTAGAAATTTTGAAATAAATTTATACTATGACTCAAATCTACATGTAAAAGAAATATAATCCTTACAAGTGCATTTTGCTTAATTTCTGGATGACAGAGAAATTTTTTATACGAATCCAAGCGACCGGAAGTTTGGAAGTGTGGGCTTAAACATTCGTGCAGAACATTGGCAAACTAATCGAAAATATAAAAACCAATTAGTAATAATCACGATTACAAATTTATGATTATTCTTATTTAATTGTAATTACATAAAGACAATGAAGTTGAAATGAATTTAAGTATTTGTAAATTTCCAGACTGCTCTTGCTACTGGTATGAATTAGTGTAAGTTAGCACACCTTTACCCGCCAAACATATTTAACCTTGAGCGTATTGATGGTAAAGTAGGTGGTATGCAATGGTGTTTAGATGTTAATGATGTTTGCCCCCTATTTAAATTATTATTATTAATTTTTTTAATTAAAATTTTATGACTATTTAAAATTTACAAGAAAATTTTTAAAATTTTCACAAGAAGTTTAACAGAAGAAAACACAGGGCTGTTTCATCTCTCTTCATCGTACATCCTGTTTTTAAAAATTTTCTTGTAAATTTTAAATGTATTATCATCCTCGCTTTTTATTAATTTTATTAATATTTTATGATGATATTTTTAATTATTTAAAAATGATTAATCTTAGTGATCCACTCCAAATTTGTCAATTAAAAATTACAGATGGTGGGTTTTTAATGCGTGGTATGCTAAAAGCGCCAATGTTTCCTGATTTGAAACAAGTATCCGCACTGAATACTTGTTTCAAAGATGCAGCATTNAACATGGAATTCATATAAAATGGAAAAATCGACAGTGTTATAGGGGGTTGACTGTATATAATATTACAAGATTTTTAATATAAATTATTTAAAAATGATTAATCTTAGTGATCCACTCCAAATTTGTCAATTAAAAATTACAGATGGTGGGTTTTTAATGCGTGGTATGCTAAAAGCGCCAATGTTTCCTGATTTGAAACAAGTATCCGCACTGAATACTTGTTTCAAAGATGCAGCATTTCCCTGTCTCTCTTCAGTATATTTTTCTGCAAAGGATTTGTTCCTAAACCGTGTGTTCTCTTTTAGCTAAAATTTCAACTCCTCTCTCACCAGGACATGTGTTAGATGTGGTTTCTAATCCCCAAAATATTTTTGAGGTTGCCGACCTGAGGTTTGAAATTTCAAGACCCTCTTTTTAGAAAATTTACATTATACCATTGAAACAAAAATACAGCAGGAGAAAATAAAATTAACACAGGATACACTTGAAATATACTCTTAATGCCTGTAACTAAACTGTTTTCCATATTGGCTCTGACGTGTCTTCAATTTGAACTATAGTTGATTTTCTTCAAATCTTCTGGAAGACCCAATTCTCCTCCTCCTTCCTCCCCTCTTCCTCCTCCCAATTTATAAACTTATTATGACCTTATATATAATTAATTGTATAATAAAAATTTCTTTTTAAAGTGTGTTGTTATTCTCCATAGTTAGATTCCTTTAAAGAACAAGTTTTTAATCTTAAAAATAAAAAAATTGTTTTATTTTCAATACACAGATGTCAGAATTATTGTTTCATCTCGTTTTTTTAAAACAGTATGTTTGTGTACAACTCACATGCTGAACAAAGAAGATTAAAAATATGGCAAATAGTGCTTTCATGCACTGATGTTTAAAGAAAATGGGTTAATTTAATTGGTTAACTGTAAAAATACCAACATATTATTAAATGCAGTATATAATTTTTAGAACATTATTAAAATCATTTATTCTATTGAAATAATTATCATATAGTTATTTTACAGTATCCACCCTTCTAAGTGATCTTCTGTGGCCTTTTCTTATATTCCCTCTACCAAATGACTAAACCAGAATCTGTGGTTTATGGATGAACCCTAACTCAAACTGCAAAAAATTCTCTTTTCTTGTCTGCTGTATTATTGTATCGTCACTTTACAATATTACACTAGAAGCAATTGGTTTTATAAACTTCAAATATTGTGGAGCAACATTCTGTACCAAAGAAATTTTGTCAGTTTCTTTAGGCAGGTTAGCATGTAGATTTTTATCTCTTAAATTTTTAAAATTAGGGTCCAGGAGGCGAGATCAAACTGTATCATCATCAATTGGAAATCTTTAAATTTTTCTTGTATTATGCTTTTAAATCTGTAGTAATTGTAGTGTCATTTGCATCTGGCTCGAGTACACTCCGTATTTTGGTTTTAAATAATAGCATTAAATTTATTGTGTGATGTGAGCAGTGCCGGCCCGAGGAAAGTTTTAGGATGGAGCGAGATCCTATTATGGCGCCCCCCTTGGTTGCCCCTAATTTGTACCATTGAATTTTCTTTACCACCAGGAGCCCCCTAGGACTTAGTGCCTGGAGCGGCTGCTTTGTTCGCCCTATGGTAGGGCTGGCTCTGGATGTGATAAAAATTTAACTGACCTCACGGTGATCATACAGACAAAGATAAATCTGTAAGAAGTGAACAATATCTTTAGAAATTTTGAAATAAATTTATACTATGACTCAAATCTACATGTAAAAGAAATATAATCCTTACAAGTGCATTTTGCTTAATTTCTGGATNCTCTGGATGTGAGGATGCTTTCATAACTTTCACAGCTTGCTAAACAATCTTAAAAATGATACCAATTCCTTAATCTTAATACTAAAAGCAATGATTCACACTTACTATTGTGTAATTATCACACCAATAACATGTGTATGAATAGGAGAATAAGAAGATTCTCCTATTCAAGAAAAGAGATGGAGAGATAACATCAAGAAGAACAGAAAAAAAGAAGTTAAATAGTCAACTGTGGTATGAGGGATGATAAAAAGATGGTTTGAGTCTGTGTATTTATCAGGAGAGTACTGATGAACATCAAGACCAAAACAGGGTATTTTTAGGAGTATAAAAGCAAGAAAACAAAGTAGAATTCAAGAGTAGGAGAACAGGAAGATCAGAAGAAGATAGAGAAATAATTTCAAGTACATAGAGGAAAAAGAAGATTGAAGAGGGTAAAGGAGAGATAAAGAGAAGGTTTAGGATGGATGTTTATTAGGAATGTCCTGATAAACACTCAGATCCAAATTAGGAGATTGGAACAAAAGATAAGGCATAGAAATATATCTACTATCACTAATGTGAACTTAGAGTTGGTTAAATTATTTAAGAATCGAAATTAAATAATAATTTAGCAATAATTAAATACTAGTAAATAATTATAGTTTAGTTAATTTTAAAAAATTTATTAGATATAAAATTTATAGAGATTAATAAATGAAAGAAAACCAACCTTTTCTGCATCTTTATCACTTTGAATAACAAAATTCAAAACCTGATAAATAGTATCCTTTGAATATGCTGAAATATAACGAAATATTAGATTTAATAAAATTTAATGGGAACATTTTACTAATTAATATCCTTACAGCACAATATTTTAATTTGTTCTGGAGTTGCAGCATAAACAATAACACACAAAGTAAGTGTGAAAACAATTGAAGAAAAGGTCTTCATCTTTCTTTTTCTACATTAAAATTAATTCCCAGCAAATATAAATTGCCAGTTGAATTCTATTAGTCAAGTTGTTATGATTTTAAGAACCGCAAATGATTTCCCGTTGTTGCAAGTTTATCGTTGCAGGAAGTAAAGTTAATTAATTCCTGTTTGTAGATTGATTTTAACTTATTAGAATTTCTTATAATGTTTATCACAATTTATATTAATTAGCTTTAAAATTTTTTAAAATTTGAATTATATTTTTCTGTGGGTGGCCCAAAAATCAATTAACCATTTCAGACTAATTGTATAAGTTGCCTTTGCTTGACAAAGTTTACAAAGGTTATTAAACAATTTATTATAATTCTAAACCATTGTACATGTACAATACATGTGTATGCATATTGCTCACAACTGTATTGCTTACCAAGTACAGCCAGCTCTTTGATATCTTCGGTTAACTAATTTTGTGGCCACTTGTACAATAAAAGTACTTTCTAGAGTAATTCTCAATATAATGTGGGGGTAATAATGGCAGAATGCATAGGGTTTGTCGTGTATGCAAATTTGCCTCTGTTAGACTATTTTGTAGCGAGACTTCTGCTTGTCTCTGAATGGTGGACAAATGCGCCACATTACAGTTATAACAGAACGGCCAGACGGCGGTCATTTTGCTTTCCTCAGAGCTCAGACTGATGATGCGGCCTTTCTCAGCTGTACGTGTAGTCTTTGACCGCTTCGTACAGGCTTGCCGGGCCTTCAGAGACCTCCAAATAACAGGCATACTGAAGATTCTGAACATAGCGAGCCTTTTTATACTCTATTTAGGTCACAACTATAATCGTTTGCACACCTGTATGAGCCAAAACTTTAGACAATTTTTTTGCAGTAATGAACAATTTTATATGAACATGTAACTTTTTTGTCAATGAGTATAATACAGATCTGTTAGAGGAGCTAAGGAACCAAATGATGGTAAAAAATCACAAGTTTTTCAAGTAAAAATAAAAAAAAAATTTTTAGCACTCCAAGATTTTTAACATAAAGTATGTAAACACTAGAGACGGCGCACTCTTATTCTCTTATGTTGCATCACCATGGATTTGGCTGAGAATCCAATATGGCGGTATATTGAGGACGATTCGAATGAAAACAATTGAGTGAAACGTATATTATCCAAAGCAATTACAATTGTAAAATAATCTTTTACATTTAGATTTTTAAGATTTAAAATCATAATACGAAAAGAATTCTACGTTTAATTGGCATCGATCAATTTTTCACAGTTTACACTATTTAATTTTTATATAAATTTTCCATACTTAAATAATGTTTATTGTTAAAACATTATAACAATTACACATTGGTGTGTAATTGTTATAATGTCTATTAAAATTTTGTGTAATATCTCATGGTACGTACTTATAATTCTTTGTATAATAATATACATATACATACATAAATATTAATATTTTATAAGACGTTTTTAAATTGTTAATTTGGAAACCTCAAGAAGAAATTCAGGAGTTGTATTTCAATTCAGCAATGTAGCGTAAATTAAATTAAAAATGATAAAAAAAGAGCAAAAGATATAAAAGCTGCTGAATATCTATTGTTTGTAATTGTTGATTGACATACATTTGAATACTTCGAACAGGTAATATTTATACTTATACGCTTTGAACATTTACTACTTTGTGTAGAGATTCGTATTGCGTTATTACTTTACCGAACATTCGGTAAAGTAATTGCAAAATAAGAAAATATACAGTACATACCACATTGATTTATTATAAGGATAACTCTTGAATTACAAATTACAATATAAACATAAATGTCATCGAATTATCGGAAAATAAACTTGATAAATACTCTCAGGGCCGGCCATCGGGGGGGTGCGGCGGATGCTGTGCACCGGGGCCCCGCGATTGAGGGGGCCCTAACATTGTCAAGAATGCACAAGAAAACTCGACAATATTCCTATCGTTGTCAGTATGACGAAAAGTACATTTTATCGTAAACATTATTATTGTAATCTCTGAATTTCGACAATCTTCAAACTAATTCTCGGTGATGCGAATGTTTAGTTTTTGTTATTTGATTCGGGAAACTCCCGAGAATCCCCACCTAAATTCGACTTTAAAAAAAAAATCTCAATACCATATAGCCCGCGTTAAGAAAGGAAATAATACTGTGGCCGTCGGCCATATAAAATTATATGTATATTTGCATATAGTCGTAGTTTTAAGTAAATACGACTCTGTTCTAATGTATCATATAAACAGAATTGTGCATCATTTAGCACATAGATCACAAGAACAAATTATTTCTGCGTTAGGAGATGAAGTCCTTAACAAAATTAAAGACGATATAAAAGCAGCCACATACTATAGTATCCAAATGGATTGTACTCCTGATATTTCCCATAAGGAACAAACTTCAATTATTATTAGGTATGTAAATTTTGAAGAGAAAAGATTAATTATAAATGAGTCATTTATAAAGTTTATTGAAGCAACTGATGTGACTGAAGAAGGACTAGCAAAAACTCTATTGAAAACATTAAGTGAGCTTGATTTAGATATTATGAATTGTAGAGGGCAGGGATACGACAACGGTAGCAACATGAAAGGGAAATATAAAGGTGTACTGTACAATCTAGAATAATTGCTCTAAACCCTCACGCAATATATGTGCCTTGCCTATCACACTCTTTTAATTTATTAATTTGTGATGCTGCTTCCAGCAGTATATATTGTAAAAATTTTTTTGGGATATTGCAACGTTTATATTGCTTATTTTCTGCATCTACAAAGAGATGGGAAATTCTACAAAAGCATTTAAACATTACTCTTAAACCATTATGTGACACTCGTTGGGAAGCCAAAATAGATTCGGTTAAAGCAGTGTATATGTTACTGTGAAAGACCGAAATTAGAGAATGTCGATATTCTCCGGTAAATGTCGACACATACAAAATACGTCGGTGAAAGACCGAATATTTGGTTATATTATTAAACATTCGAACAATCGCCGGTGTATGTCGACAAGCACAGATAAGCTTTGGTGGAGGTCGAAACGACACCCGAAAAGCCGATGTCGACAGAGAGGCGACAGTCTGTCGCCAAATCCTTTGTGGATAGTCGGAGGTAGGACAAGGTCGTACCTCTTTTCCTGGCAACGGTTTGGTGGAAATCGCCCACTTTGTCACTGGATGGAGTTTTTGTTCTTTTGATCCCGTGAGGTGGGGATCGGTTAGTCAGGTCGAGTGGCGGAGGATGAGAGGGTTCGTCGGTAAGGCGTCGGCGATATCCGAATAAAAGACACCATTAACAGATCAGTTCGTAATCACGTAATTACGTAATCAGGTTGTAATTTGTAAAGAAAAGTTACTTTTCATAGATGAGATTTCTTCTCAAGAAATATCGCTGAGTAAAGCAGCTACAGCTAAATCGAAAGTAGAGGGTAAGGCTATACAGTAGACTCTCCTATAACACTGTAGATATTTCCGTGTTATATGAATTCCATGTTGTACGAGTCACTTAGATTTTACAAATACGTGAGCCGTTCACAGCCCGACACACGTATTTGTAAAATCTAAGTGACCCCTACAGTGTTATAGGGGTCTACTGTACACGCTGTCATTGCAAAAAGAAGTGTTCCACGAATAAATGCAGTTGTAAAAGCGAGGGACTCAAAGTGCCATAAGAGTTTAAGTTATTGCAATAAATAAGATTGTACAACGTCAATCACATAATTTATGTGTAAGTTTATTATTGTATTATATTCTTTAATGATTTAGAACGTACTGTTCGTTTTAGGTTCAACAGTTTATTTACATGTGCCGTTACTTAAGCTTTCTCCTATTTTGACATATTAACGTAATAAAAATATTTTTATTGAGCATTCACCATCAGTGCGTGCCGAATGTCGACATTTGCCGGTGTAAGTGAGAAATGATTATATTTAGCAAATATTTCGTACATACACGAAACGACTGTGTGAATGTTGACATTCGCCAGATATCGGTCATTCACAGTAACATATACACAGTTTGAACAAACTTGTAATGCCCTAGAAGAATTTATTTATGTAAGTAACGATAATACAGCGGTATCCGACGCTAAAAGTCTATTGGATTCAATACAAGAAATGCCATTTATTTTATGGTTTGCAATGTTGTGTAAAATCAACGCTATCAATATTATTTCAAGCAAAAACAATTATTCTTGAGTCGGCTTTTAATTTAGTCAATAAAATTAAAACTGAAATCCAAAATTTAACACATTTTTAGACGAAGTAAAAGTGCTAGCACGTAATTTGAATATTTCAGAACATTTTCCTGAAAAAGGAAAAGGTTATACAGTATTCCGAAATAGCAGGTGAAGCTTTAGAAAACCCGGTAGAGGAATTTTACATGTTATTTTTTTAACACTCTAATTGATACTGTTCTTGTACAAATAGAAGATAGATTTAAAAGTATACCAAATATTATTTCTGATTTCAAATTAATCACTGATATGAAAACCTTAGAAAAACATGAATTAGAAAAATGTTCCATTATAACAAAGATATAGATGAAAACCTAATCCAGGAAATTGGTTTGCTACGGGATTTGATTTTGAATGAAAGGGATGTAAATAACGCACAACACATACTAAATAATAATTATAATGAGTTATTTCTAAATGTATTAAAACTTTTCTTTGCGTTGCCAGTTACTATAGCAAGTGCTGAGCGCTCTTTCGGCAAATTAAAATTAATAAAGAATTATCTTCGATCCAGCATGTGTGCAGAAGGCTTAATGCATTTGCTATATTAAGCATCGAAAAAGAAATTTCAAAAATTATAATTTTCCTGAAGTAATTCGTGTATTAGCGAGAACAAAATCACGCTTTAAATAAACATGCATTAATATATGTTCGTGTTTGTAATTTTTTTTATTTTACAAAAAATGTAGGGCCCAAATAGTTTCTTGCACCCGGGCCCCTTCATAAGAAGGCCGGCCCTGAATACTCTGAATAGAATAGATCTAAAACATAACCACCCATAACTACTGTATACTTAGAAATACAAAGCTTAGACAAATATGAATTTTAATTTGTAGATAGAATAGAAACTGTTTTCACATCTGCTCATGGTGGTCGTGGGCACAGTGTCAGATTTCTGCACAAGCAAGCGAGGTGCGCCTGAGATCTCATAAATCAAGAGGGTCTCAAAATTCAGCTCTCAAAATAAAAAACTAATAAATAAAATAATTTTTTCATTATAAAAATAATTAATAATTTAGCAGTATCAAAAGGTTACTGATGTTCAGATTGTATTATGAAAATTGAAACTTATTGGTACAAGAATTATTAAGTTTTATTAGGTAAAAGAGCCAAGCGGTTGTAATTTTATATTGGTTAATTTTCAATGTTATTTCCCTATGTCTCACTTTTTTTTGGACCACCGGTATAATGTCTACCAGAGTAAAGAACGTGCACACTGTAGGGTGTAGTAGTAGTGAAAATATTTAGAGGGGTCTCAAAATCGAATTGAGTCTGAAGTGGTAAATCCGCCGCTATGTCGGTATTATCCTGTATTCCATCAATAAACAGAAATGAAACATCATTTACATCCCCTTACAGTTTGGGCGTTGAACTCTCCTACTGTCGTCTCTTCGCATTTCTTAATGAATATCTTGGCCGAAAAAGGTTTGAAATTAATTAGGACATAACATAGACTCTCAAGGAATGGCTACACCTTCAACCAAAAGAATTCTTCCTCGGGGACATCCGCAATCTGGTTTGAAATGAACACGAGCCAACGGTTCATCTCCACCGTTAGTGCATGTACAGTACATCTCATATCAGAGGGATAACGTTGGAAAGTGGATCTTTTAATTCTGTAAGTGGATCACGATTTTTGTTTTATTTACAAATTACAGTTCGTGTTTGTCAAAACTTCGTATGGTCTAACACTATATTAGTAATTGAATTTCCAATTAACAATAATTGTGTATAACACAATTATATATATATATATAATTATATATATATATTAATATTTAATATATATATATATATTTTATATATTACTAATAAATACTTCACACAACGTACTGTACATAAGTGTATCAAATAGTCATAAAATTCAACCCATTAAATCATTTCATTTTTTACAAGTAATAGTGGTAATGTCACACGCAAACGCCATAACCTCATCGCCGTTCAATATACATTCTTATTCCAAATTTTGGTCGCAGAATGGTATCTAAACTTTCGAACATCTTGTCGCGAGAATCCAATGAATAAACTTTAAAATTTCGAATGACGTTGGCCAGGACAGTCTTCATCTCCATCGTGGCGAATTTTTGACCTACGAAAATCATATTTTAGTAGAAATACGATAATTGTTTTTAGAATGGATTAATTTTTCTCACCGATGCAATTACGTGGACCGGCAGAAAAAGGTAAAAATGCGTACGGATGACGTTTCTGGAAATTCTCTGGAAGAAATCGATCCGGATGGAAAATTTCTGGATTCTCGTAGACGGTCGGATTGTGATGAAGTGCATAAATACATATCATAATGGAAGAGTTTAGTGGTAATATAATGTCTCCTGCAAGCCCAAAACACACTACATGTTGTTATATATTCATAAATTCTTAAAATAAACAGATGTAATATACAATTAAATTGCATATACATTCATTTTTACAGTACTTGCCTACTTTCATTTCTGAAACGTTTCTTCTCAGAATTAATGGAACAGGTGGATAAATTCTGTTCGATTCCTAAAATAATAAAAATCCAGCAACGAGTTGCCTAACTTTTCAAGCGAGAAATATTTTAAACAAGAAACATATTAGCAACAATTTTAACAAGGTCTATAAAAACAAGATTAGGATACCAATATCCCATATGGAGCCGCCTTATTGGGTCCGTAGTTTCTAGGTTAGAGTATAGATTTAATGCTGCTACGTGCAGTAAACTGCACGATAAAACAAGAAATCCAACTAAGATCGAAACAAACAAACAAACAGACTCGCTCTAGAAGCACCGTATACACAATCTCAAAAGACCCAATATGGAGACTGCCTCGATACATCACGGTATCGTGTCCAGACCTTGTGTTTATAGACTTTGGTTTCAAAAATTGTGTGTGGCGCTATCCGTAACGAGATATTATTTAAGAAATAACCCTTATATTATTAATTACACGTTATCGTGCTCCACTCACACGCTAACATTCAAAAATACAGAAAAATATCTAACTTCCAATTTTCTACGTTTCAAAATCTCGAGTCCAAATATGAAAAACTATTGGGAGTGATTTTTGACTAATTGCCATATTACCCCTCTATTATATATCAGCTGGACAAGTCAGATAGATCTTTGTAATATTTTTTTTTACATAAAACTTTTAGAAGAATACCTGTATTACACATTCCAAGTATTTCATCTTTCTTAAATCTTCTGTATTTATCATTCTATCTTCCTCTTCAGCGAAAATCTCTTTCAATTCCTCAAACACCTTTTCTTGAATGTCTTGATGCAATCCTAAAAGATATAAAGTCCATCCGATACCCATGGTTACAGAAGGGAATCCCTAATTTTAAAATACCAAAAGATGTAAAAGTAAAAAAGAAGAATTTAATGCTTTTTCGTTTGAAGTGAATATTATTATTTACAGCAATCATAAATGTGTCGACTTCCTCTTTGACATCTTTTTCAGAGAGAGTTCCATTTGTCAGGTGATGAAACAGAAGCAAATCCAGAAAAGCTCGCTTCTTCTTTATTCCTAAAGTCTTTTCCTCTCCTTGAAAATCATCCATGTGTTGATTTCGTTTGATTAATTCTGTTCTTTCTTTGATTACCTGAAAAATAATTCGAAAATTAAATTTTATCGATTCGATAGAGTGAATCGCAGGTTTACCTTTAAGTGGAGTTGATGGACTATTCTTCTATACTTTTTGTTGATTTCTATCAATGGGTTGAAGTAAGAGAAAGGACGAAACCAAAACCACGGTTTCATTAGCGAATCAGCAAAATGTGATGTAAGTCTATATTTTAAAATGTAAATAAACATTGTTAGGAATTTTTAACTTTTTTTCTTTACGGCATTTTTTTTTTTGGCAAGCCCAAAGTGGGTGACACCGGTCCCGCAATTAAGCGGTTGGCTGTTGAGGGACAAAGTTCCACGAATCTGGACAAAATATCCCCAAAAATCCACGGGAGTTAACTATATATCACAGTAGTGGCTAAAACTTTCTGGGATAGAAACCCCATATCGCGTGTCAGAAAATATGTAAACCGCTTACTATATCAGAGCAGTATTTTATATATTGATACAACGTAAAGAGTTCTACTCTCTCTATATATACATATATGTGTACACTAGTGAAATAGCATCAGTCGGACATCTAATCTTAAATAATAGCAAATACAGAAATATAAGGAGCTCAAAATAGAGTCTAGAAGAGCCGCAGTTTGGCCATTGTGAATGTATTGTAAGGGATAAGACCAACTCGGCCCAGAAAACAAAGGATTTACATTTTCTTTTCGTTGGTGCCGTTTCTGGAAAGGCGTGTTCTTGGATATCGTTCGGGCCCGGTGACAGGAATATATTGCAATGACATATCAGTACTATATAATTAATTTTCGATTAATTAAGTCATTCGCGAAATTTACTTGTAATTATAGTCACTTACCGTTCGACGGCTTGCACATATTCGGTGTTGGAATCATCTTGAGCGTTTATATGAATCCCCATTGCAGATTCTGTTAAATAAAATCAAATATATCCCATTGTTTACAGAAGTATAATCACTGATAAATATAATCTCACCCGTAATTACATCCAGAGTGCAACGTGAAGTTAATTGAATTACATCAAACACCTCGGATTCACGTTTATCTTTTAACATTCGCACTAATGTTTCCGACTTTCTATAAAAGATTTCTTGGAAATCTTCGAGAATTCGAAAGTGAAATGCAGGATTTAACATCTTTCTTCGTGTCTTCCATTTGTTGTAAGAGCTGTTTTTAATAACAAAAAATGAGAAATTTTGGAAAACAACAAAATATTAGTGAATAANGTTTCCGACTTTCTATAAAAGATTTCTTGGAAATCTTCGAGAATTCGAAAGTGAAATGCAGGATTTAACATCTTTCTTCGTGTCTTCCATTTGTTGTAAGAGCTGTTTTTAATAACAAAAAATGAGAAATTTTGGAAAACAACAAAATATTAGTGAATAAAAATTTTTAAAATAACTTTTTGGCTCTTATTACCTAGTAATGAGTCCTGTTCCGATTAAAAAACGGAACTTATTATAAAAGGTATCTTTGTTAATCGTGTTATAACTTTTCAATACTTTCTGCAACCAAATAAACGAGTTATTACATTAAATACAGGCATTTGTGCAGAATAAATTAAAGAACTAATTCCTACTTCAATTGTTTCGGGATGAGAAAACAGAAAATAATTACTTCCGTTGACAGAAATTTTTATCGCTTTTTCCTTTGGATTTATCAAGCAAAATCCTTCTAACATTTGAAGAAGATCTTTAACAAGACAAAATACGTCAATTCAGAAATTATATTGTAATAATTATTATTTGATTAATTATTTAAATCAACTTACACACGTCAATAAACTTTTTATAGTTTAGTGCTTTACTAGGACAAAAGATTAAATTCCATAATAATTGATACGTGAGGAATCTGAAATGTGTTTGTCTTCCTTCATTCGCTTTCGTCTGGCATTTCCAGCTCTTAACCGAGAGGTAAACAAAGATTAAAAACACTGCGACTAATGCAAATACGAATTGCTTTTCGAACAATATTTCCATTTTCGTTGTTGTTGCTGTTATTCAAAAACAATTTCTTAATTACCAATTGCGAATAATTAACAATTAAATGCATTAAAGCATAAATAATTAAAATGTTGCATATTTTTAACATTTTTAATTTATTTTAATAATTTAAATTGAGAAATGAAAATCGCTCATTAAATCAGTAGATTTATATTAGCTGGACATAAGCTGTGTAGTGAGAAATTTAAGTTGTGTAGTGGGAATCCAGTATTTAGCAGTAATTAATTGTCCCATTCCAGAATTATAAGTATATTTTTCTTATGTTTATGTTAAAGTTAAAATATTTACCTTAATTACTCAGCGGATATATTATTCCGTCCACGAATAAAGCGCTATCGAAAGAATTTTTGTAAAATTTACCATTTATATCGAATATATAACTTAATATTGTTCTTAATTTCCATTTATGTCTTTTAGAACAGTGTGAGATCGGTGTCACGAAACCTCGCTCACCTATTGAGGATGGTTATTATTTTATATATTATGTAGTGTATATAGTATATTATATATTATTTTATATATTATATTATATTATATAGTGAAAGAAAGGAAATCGTGAAATCTCCTTTTTGTCAGTTCCTGACACCAGTTAAGAAATAACGTGTCTTAACTCGCGACAAAACTTAATTTAAACATCGTGTGAAAGGAGGAAGTTTACGGCTCGGCAATGGAATAATCCACAACGAGAAAAATTTGAAAGAAATTCTTGAACAAAATCAAAAATTAAATTTTATATAAACTATAGATTAAATAAAACACGAGTACAATTCGACTCCAAATAAAACAGATAAGAGAGAGAGAGAGAGATGAGTTTACAATAATATATGTATAATACCTCTAATGGTGGTTTCTTGAAGGTTTTGATCTTTCGACAGGACGTCGAGAGAACTGAAGATCTTCGAGACACAGAAACGAAAGAATCTTTAAAGAACCGACTGTGAGGAGTGAATACTTAAAGAATTCTAGGAGAGAACTCTTGGAAGACGAGAACTGTTAAAAACGGGATATTCTTTCCTTTAATCCCCGAATCTCTTCTAATCGGGAGTCATTATGACACACCGTGTGACGGGATCCAAGAGGTGAGTTGTCAGCAACATATGAGAAAATTAGCTTGATTATAGGAAATGATTTAATCTTGGCAAAAACTGCATTTACTTCATTACTCAAATTCGAAAGTAAAAGAGAATTTAACAGTGGCGTGCGATGATATTTGATGATGGGAGGAAATCCATAAAAGTTATAAATACTGAAAATGATAAAAATAAACAGTGTATTTATTTTAATTATAAAATAGATTATTCACACGAAAGAAATAATAATAACTTGTTTTTATTATCTTTTATAAACCAACTTTATTCGGCAATTTTTTTTCCGCAAAGTCATTGATTACTTTATCATAAAAATCGCTTATCGTCGATTCAATCGAAGTATTTAAATGCTTTTTTTTTCTATCGAAAGCAACACTAGTGACTACAATCTTTCTTGCAGCAATTGTAGTAACAGAATCTCATTGTTCTGGACTTTCAACAACAAAAGCTGGATTCTATTTAGGTGTTACTAACGTCAAGAAAACCCGGAAAACTCCAGCTTGTTGGCCCTGTCCGAACTTCCCACTAACTAACTATCAGTGTTCGGTGGTTTTGTTCACTCGCCTATTGGAAGGTGCTTATTAAAATTAAGAAAGTATCGTTCAGAAATGAAAAATTCCGAGTTATTAAGTTAAATCCCGATAAGGAAAATTCAATACTTATATACTTACTATAGACTTTTCAGAGGGTAATACTTTAGATTCAACTCTGGCAAGTGCTATGTGCTACCAGTCGCCATGTTTTTGCCATACGAAAATATCTGATTTCGTGGTCTCTTCTGGATAGACCGACATGCTGGACAATCTGGAAAATACGGTTAACTAATTAATGAACATATGAAAAATCTACCCTAAACACTAGATCGTGCATAAGAAAAGAAGGGAGACGAGAAAAGAGCAGGTTAAATGTTTCGGGCCGAAACCATAGTTTTTTAAATTTCACCTCACGGAGTAATATTCAGGAACTTCGAGAAGTCCTACGAAAATTTAATTAAATAGAAAATATAAATCTATTTGTTTTGCACAAAAGAATTGAGTAATTTGCAATAAAACGTAAAGTCAGTGTAATTGTTTAATAATTTAGCAATATACAGTACTTAAATACTTAAACATGACTATAAAAGTTTTAAATTCGATAATGATTTATAGACTAGGGATATTTTTAAACTAGGACAGGATTAGATGCAATAATAAGTAAAGTCAGTGTAATTGTTTAATAATTTAGCAATATACAGTACTTAAATACTTAAACATGACTATAAAATTTTTAAATTCGATAATGATTTATAGACTAGGGATATTTTTAAACTAGGACAGGATTAGATAAAATAATAAATAGCACACAAAATCTGAATATATCTAAATTTTAATTATTCTGTGTTCTAATGTATGTGAGAAGCGGGGGGTTAGTACCCTCAGCTTCTCACATACATTAGAACAGAGAAGACTAAGGTTCTCTGTTCCCTTTTGGTCGGTGTTTATTTTAATAATTTAAATTGAGAAATGAAAATCGCTCATTAAATCAGTAGATTTATATTAGCTGGACATAAGCTGTGTAGTGAGAAATTTAAGTTGTGTAGTGGGAATCCAGTATTTAGCAGTAATTAATTGTCCCATTCCAGAATTATAAGTATATTTTTCTTATGTTTATGTTAAAGTTAAAATATTTACCTTAATTACTCAGCGGATATATTATTCCGTCCACGAATAAAGCGCTACCGAAAGAATTTTTGTAAAATTTACCATTTATATCGAATATATAACTTAATATTGTTCTTAATTTCCATTTATGTCTTTTAGAACAGTGTGAGATCGGTGTCACGAAACCTCGCTCACCTATTGAGGATGGTTATTATTTTATATATTATGTAGTGTATATAGTATATTATATATTATTTTATATATTATATTATATTATATAGTGAAAGAAAGGAAATCGTGAAATCTCCTTTTTGTCAGTTCCTGACACCAGTTAAGAAATAACGTGTCTTAACTCGCGACAAAACTTAATTTAAACATCGTGTGAAAGGAGGAAGTTTACGGCTCGGCAATGGAATAATCCACAACGAGAAAAATTTGAAAGAAATTCTTGAACAAAATCAAAAATTAAATTTTATATAAACTATAGATTAAATAAAACACGAGTACAATTCGACTCCAAATAAAACAGATAAGAGAGAGAGAGAGAGATGAGTTTACAATAATATATGTATAATACCTCTAATGGTGGTTTCTTGAAGGTTTTGATCTTTCGACAGGACGTCGAGAGAACTGAAGATCTTCGAGACACAGAAACGAAAGAATCTTTAAAGAACCGACTGTGAGGAGTGAATACTTAAAGAATTCTAGGAGAGAACTCTTGGAAGACGAGAACTGTTAAAAACGGGATATTCTTTCCTTTAATCCCCGAATCTCTTCTAATCGGGAGTCATTATGACACACCGTGTGACGGGATCCAAGAGGTGAGTTGTCAGCAACATATGAGAAAATTAGCTTGATTATAGGAAATGATTTAATCTTGGCAAAAACTGCATTTACTTCATTACTCAAATTCGAAAGTAAAAGAGAATTTAACAGTGGCGTGCGATGATATTTGATGATGGGAGGAAATCCATAAAAGTTATAAATACTGAAAATGATAAAAATAAACAGTGTATTTATTTTAATTATAAAATAGATTATTCACACGAAAGAAATAATAATAACTTGTTTTTATTATCTTTTATAAACCAACTTTATTCGGCAATTTTTTTTCCGCAAAGTCATTGATTACTTTATCATAAAAATCGCTTATCGTCGATTCAATCGAAGTATTTAAATGCTTTTTTTTTCTATCGAAAGCAACACTAGTGACTACAATCTTTCTTGCAGCAATTGTAGTAACAGAATCTCATTGTTCTGGACTTTCAACAACAAAAGCTGGATTCTATTTAGGTGTTACTAACGTCAAGAAAACCCGGAAAACTCCAGCTTGTTGGCCCTGTCCGAACTTCCCACTAACTAACTATCAGTGTTCGGTGGTTTTGTTCACTCGCCTATTGGAAGGTGCTTATTAAAATTAAGAAAGTATCGTTCAGAAATGAAAAATTCCGAGTTATTAAGTTAAATCCCGATAAGGAAAATTCAATACTTATATACTTACTATAGACTTTTCAGAGGGTAATACTTTAGATTCAACTCTGGCAAGTGCTATGTGCTACCAGTCGCCATGTTTTTGCCATACGAAAATATCTGATTTCGTGGTCTCTTCTGGATAGACCGACATGCTGGACAATCTGGAAAATACGGTTAACTAATTAATGAACATATGAAAAATCTACCCTAAACACTAGATCGTGCATAAGAAAAGAAGGGAGACGAGAAAAGAGCAGGTTAAATGTTTCGGGCCGAAACCATAGTTTTTTAAATTTCACCTCACGGAGTAATATTCAGGAACTTCGAGAAGTCCTACGAAAATTTAATTAAATAGAAAATATAAATCTATTTGTTTTGCACAAAAGAATTGAGTAATTTGCAATAAAACGTAAAGTCAGTGTAATTGTTTAATAATTTAGCAATATACAGTACTTAAATACTTAAACATGACTATAAAATTTTTAAATTCGATAATGATTTATAGACTAGGGATATTTTTAAACTAGGACAGGATTAGATAAAATAATAAATAGCACACAAAATCTGAATATATCTAAATTTTAATTATTCTGTGTTCTAATGTATGTGAGAAGCGGGGGGTTAGTACCCTCAGCTTCTCACATACATTAGAACAGAGAAGACTAAGGTTCTCTGTTCCCTTTTGGTCGGTGATGGATCTGCCTCTTCTTCTAATCATCGCGCAGATATGGTGGCGATGATTAGAAGAAGGGTCAGATAATATATGGCACCTAGATCAAAATATTTTGGAGACATGGCGACTGCTTTGAATCGAGGTTGCAAGACCTTTTATTCTAAATTTTTCCTCCAATCGGGGGGAGGGTCAGTATTTCGACCATCTGACAGTATGTCTAGATGAGTTGTGCAACCTTATCATCGGTGATTATAACATCTTTTGCTCAGCAAGTATACGGCGAAAAAGGAAGTTCTATTTCCTTGTTCATGTCGAATTTTTATCATGAAAAAGTGGAAAAATTGTCAGTTTTAACAACAAAATATTATACCAAAAATTGATTTATAAAAATAATTCTATTCCTACATTCGGATTCTCACATGTACTGTATAAATGAGAATGTTTGTTTATTTGTTTGTTCGCTATGTACTCCTAGGCCGTTTGGCCAGTTACTACGAAACTGAGTAGTTCCATTAACCATACTATTACCTTAGATAACATCGAACATACCACCTCGAAATCTTTATTAGAATTCTATATATCAATTAATTTTTGTGTACATTTGATTAGTCAGATTTACCCGTAGCGTCATCTATTAGGAAAAAAATTTAACAAAATACTAAATGAAATATAATTTATACAAAAATGGATATAATATTAATTTAAAAATATTATATTTACTTAATTACTATTTAGAATAAAATAGCGCGAAGTATACATTCTATAATTACTTTGATGAGAAGCACTCACTTGAGTAGAGTCCAAACTATTACACTGGTCATGGGTTTGCACATGATCAATGGGCTGGCCATATGAAGTTTTCTGGTATTTTTTCAAGTTAGTAACACCTAAAAAAGGAGCCCGTTTCCCATAAAACTCTTTCCTAAAGGCATCCTCTTGGCAGATTGCCACGTTGCTGTAATCTGTTGGGTCAGGCTGATCCTAGTCTCGTATAATGATTAATTAATTTTCGTAATTTTTACCTGACCCGTCTTGTTTTCCGTCTAATTTTTCTATAAACAGGCTATTTACGGTGTCTAATCAGTATGTCTATACGTCGTGGTTATAAACATTCTGATAATGTTCTTAACCTGAGTTTTACCACATACATTTTTGAAATTTACGATTATTAACACGGGGTGTAACAATTACTACGATGTTGTTTTATAAACTCGAGCATAACAATGATGCCCGACGTTGCCTGGACAAAATATAACAACAGACATTAAGATTATTAGATTCTTTTGTACTTCTAACCCTTCTATTATATTATATTATTTGATTTATATAACTACTAATCTTAAGTAATGATTTAAAACACCGAGAGGCCAATCGAACACATTTTAAAAATTCTTTAAATTGTGTACAGTAGAGGAATAAAGAATTTCCAAAATGTGTTAGATTGGTCATTCGATGTGGTAAACCCTTACGAAAGAAAACTTATAAAGTTGTATAAAATCAAATACTATAATATAATAAATATTAAAACGAAAACCATATACAGAGTTTGGTTATCTCGGCCTACCATTGTCACGGTTATTAAGATACTCGAATGGTACGAAATTGGTCAAGTATGTTTTATGTGGTTTGCTTTTGTTTACACGCCCTTCGTGACGCACTTACGACCCCGCACGAGACAGGAATACAGACACTTACTCTGAATGCTTTATTCGGGGTCCTATCTGGGCTAAACCAATCAAAATCTTAGGGCCCTCTCTGGAGTTGCCAGATCTTCCCGTAACAAAGTAGACACCAATTGAAAATATGATATTTAAAATTTTTAATTAAGATATCATATTTTTCCTAATGTTAAATCCAAGAAATTGTGCCATTCACAGCCGAATATCAAACGGTAATCTGCTAACAAATCAAATTTCCCAAAAAACGGACCAAATATTTAAACTTGGCACCCAGGGGCAAATCTACATTGGAACTAATAAGGCTTAAGCCCTGTGATCCCAAGTGTCAAGGGACCCCAAAAATTAAATTAATTTTTGTTTTTGATTCATTAACACGAGGTGTGTTTTTATTTCAACACTTGGCGGTATTCCATCTTTATTTAGTTGACGATAAGGTCAATGATATCTGGTTGTACGTTTATTTCTTTCAATTTACTTTCTACGATTTCCCATACTATTGAAGGGTAAAAAATTAAGACAACACGGTTTCAGAAGATTTAAAATTAATTTTTAGGAAATTTTAATGGACTACTTATAGTGTGAAACGACAGAAAGGAAAAGCAAAGACAAAGGTTTTTACTCTTTGTGAATGCGATGTATTTTATATTTATTAAATGTTAAATAATGTCGGCCATGATTTATTTTGCTATTTTTACTAAAACACGTAAATCATATTTTGCTTGCAGATAACCTCATATTATGTATTTTTCCTATTAGGATGCCACCGTACCGCTTGGTACAATAGAAAGAAGTGACTGTTGTGGAAGGGAGTCAAAGTTAATTCAACCAAAAGTAGTCGTTGACCTCCACCCGGAAGAGAGGATGGTCAACGACTATTAATTAATACTGATATATATTAAAATTTGAAAAGTGATCCGTGTTAGACAGGTTGTGATGGCCCCGAATATGATTGAAGTTCAAAAAGACTTCATATAAAACTCGTTTAAAAAATCTTGTACATTGCAGTGGCGTAGCGAACATAACTGGCGCCCGGGGCACGACACTTTATTGGCAACGCACACTAAGAAGGGATTTTTCGAAATTCCTCCGCGGAGAGAGAGGGAGAGAGAGGATTAAGGCTTAACCAGAAGAACGGCTTCTACTGTACTATTTTAGATGCGATTTTTTGTTTTTATCTGCGTTTTAGTAGGGTATGCCATGGCAATGCACAATAAGAAGGGATTTTTCGAAATTCCCCCGCGGAGGGAGAGGATTAAGGCTTAACCGGAAGAACGGCTTCTACTGTACTATTTTAGATGCGATTTTTTGTTTTTATCTGCGTTTTAGTAGGGTATGCCATGGCAATGCACAATAAGAAGGGATTTTTCGAAATTCCCCCGCGGAGGGAGAGGATTAAGGCTTAACCGGAAGAACGGCTTCTACTGTACTATTTTAGATGCGATTTTTTGTTTTTATCTGCGTTTTAGTAGGGTATGCCATGGCAATGCACAATAAGAAGGGATTTTTCGAAATTCCCCCGCGGAGGGAGAGGATTAAGGCTTAAGCGGAAANTCATTCTCAGCGGTAGGTGTTATATGACAATTACTATTGTTGTTGAAATAATGAGTATAAATAGGGTTTGCTTGCAAAATCCTCGCGGGCAAAGCCGCGGGTAACAGCTAGTAGTATTATATACAAGAAACAAAATACATCCAGGACAAACAAATAAACAGTGGGAATTTACAGGTCTATAATTCTTATTTTCTGTTCTATACAACAAAGAGAAAAAATACCCCTCCAAGATTTTTGAACTTAGAACACCTTAAAATGTGGGAAATGAAAAAATTCGAAGGTAATTTCTGTTTGTACGGATGTTAATCTGTGTGGGGGCACAATTTTGTTCACCCTGTTTAATTAAAGCTTAATAACTCCTGTGCATTTTGTCGAAAATTCTTGAAAATTTTCAAGGAGGTTTGTATATTATAGGGCTTGATGCTATAAAATTTTGGTAGTTAAAGGATGAGGGAGTGGGGAGATAAAAGGGGTCGTGTGTATCTCTAGGTACGGTCGGACTTAATGACGATTTTAGTCGTTATTAGCATTAACAATTTATTTCTTTTTATAAAACTTATCAATACCTTCAAAATTAAACGTTTTGTAATTTTATAATAGTTAAAACTATAAAAATTTTAAAAATAAAATATCGTAATAGATGGTGGCTGGGAAAGTTAAGCAACTCGTCGCTGGAATTTTTTTTAAGAATAGATTTCTGTAGTCAATGTTATGAAGTTGTTTTTTATTTTTTTTTTAAATTTATGTGCATTCTTCTAATTATTTTGATGTTTGTATTTAACAAAACACTAAATATAAATAAAGTAAAGAAAATATATTTTATAACCTCTGATTATGTTAAAATATGAAATTCTTTTTGTTCTTTTCTTATAGAAATGTGTCAAAAGAGTAAAATGTTGTTAAAAAGAATCTTTAAAAACGATGAAAGTAAACGATATAGCCTATATATATTTTTAATCAGATTATAAGTAAAAAACAATATTTAAAGCCGGAAGATGAAAAACTTCTCCATTCTTCAATACAAATCTAAAATCTCCTTTTAAGGGATGAAGTTTATATAAAGCTATACTTTTTACATAATAAAGCTGTACTTTTTACACTTAAAAGAATTATAGTCTACTTTTATACAAATACTAATATTGTAAGACATTTTAGTTTTATATACTTAAAGTAAGTTCAAGTACAATAAAAGCCTTATGTAACAATAAATACAGCTATAATAAGATTAAAGTATTATTTTTGTCTTCAAAACTAGAATTAGTTATAATAGCCTGTACGTGTAGACAAAACTAAGACGGCCAGTTTTTAAAGGTAAAAGAATAAATTTTATGTTTATTGGTGTTATTAAATTTTGGCGATTAAAGGTCGAGGGAATAGGGAGAAAAAGGGGTGTTAAAATCGCGAAACAACACCTACACACAATTTTAAACTTTTTTATTAACCGGGAAAGTTATGCAACTCGTTGCTAGATTGTAGAGTCGTTTCTTCAGTCGGTCTGTATTTACTGCACAAGAAGTTCGCAATCTCCGAGACATATTTCGTATATACATTTATATTTTATTGAGTAATCTAGAGTAGAAAATGGCAAAAAGAAAGTGGATGAATGGAAGAATGGTGAAGAATCAAAGGAAGGGAGAGCAACAGAGATGAATCATAACCGCAATTAAAACTGGAAGAATAAGAGAAGAACAAAAGAAATTTACTCTAAAAGTCGTAGGAACCAAACTCAGTCGTTTAGTGAGTTCCTCTCATAATTTCTATCGTGTTGCTAGTATTCTCGAGCTGAAAACATTCTAATTTCCTGAATTCTAAACAAAATCAATACTTTAGATAAGAGCATTTAATATTTCCTTATAATCTTTAATAAATAAACCAATGGGAATTCGTTTTATTCTTAAGAAAACAAAACTACTTTTCATTTAGACAAGTCGCAGATGCGTTGTAATCGTTAAAAGAAAATTGTCAACTGAGCATTAGAAATTATAATTTTGAGTAGAAAAAGTCGAGACAATTATACACTACGAAATTATCCGCGATTCATCGAGAATGCCAACAATCCTTGGCTGATAGGAATGACGATGTAACATGCCACGACAGTACAGACAGAATATTAAACGGTGGCAATTTACAAGGGTATAATAAACCATATTTATGCCATAAAAATACTCTATAATCCAGGAAAATGTTTACTTGTTAACATAAATTTTTAAAATATTTCTATAAGTAACATTAATGCTTTCTTTACAGAAACATTGTATGAAAAAGTAAGGTTTTTTAAAAAAATTAACTAAAAGTTATCTCTAAATACAGAAATATCACAGATATTTCGGTAACACTTGCCACAATTTAATTTGTTCCTTTTTAATTTTTTTGAATTATCTCTCTATAATTATTTATTTCTAATTTTAGATGAAACTTGATGCATTATTTTAATTTCATTTATTATTTAATTTGTCTGAAAAATTGTAAAAATAAATAAGTAAATGGATAAAAGAATAGTAAATAAATGGCTTTAAATAAAAAAATATGATTTAAAAAAAAATAATTTTGCTTGTTATAAAAATTTAACGATGAAAACAGAAAAATTTATATCCTTGGCTTACGAATAAAAATAATTTTATATTATTTATTCATTTATTTTTATTGGAAAGTTCTTAGAAGCAGGAGGAAACTCATTAGGAATTACTGAAAGTTCATAAAAACAATAAGAACTTTACAAGATTTATAAGAACATTGATAAATGTTCAGTGTTTAATAGCAAATATAAATTTACTACAGAAATTTTTTTTAAAATTAACCTAATGACTTTCTTCTGCGATGTCATAGAAGCTGCAACCTGTGCAGCGATGTGGAACAGTCATATTTTCTTGACGTCGCTGATCACGTTCAGATATAAATGGATAATCTTTAGCAAGACTTTCCATACCGTGCCATAGTAGCTTGTTAAACCAAGGTCGATGCTACTACCAGTAAAATTCACCCGAGATCCGCAGACAATCGCAGTTGCAATTTCTTCATTTGCCTCTTGTCGCGCTCGTTTTATTCCTCTACCAGGTCGAACTTGTAGACATCCTGTTACTTAAAGCTTCTGGATCATCGATTTCATTGCTTTATTCAACAGCATTATACGCAGTTCTGACCAGTTCTAAACTGACAAAAAGCAATGTATTTACAACGCAATACATTTGTTCTTCAATAAGTCTGATGTCGTGACATCAGACTTACCCATTATGCATATTTAACACAAAGCAAAATACGTGAGATTTTGCAAACACAGTCTGCTCCGAAATGATGAAGCTACTTTCAAATAATGGCAGGTAAATTTCATCTCATGTAGCTATATAAGCCTATGTGTGAGAATCAACAGTATACAGTTATGAAATCACCTACAAAATAAGAAAATAAATTCTCAAACTGTAAATACGAGCCACAAATAGATGCCTTTGGCATGAGCTAAATATATGACATGAGGTGAATTAATAAATATGGAGCAGTGAAAAGTTCTTTAACAGCGATGGACTAGACGTCTGGAGAACCTATTAAGACGATGTTAGGAAAAAATGAATTAATTCACTGAAGACGACAGCAAGGTGATATGTTATGGTATGGATGCATATCGATCGGATGGTATGACAAATTTAGCTTTAGATTAAAATAGATTAAGAATTAATGCTGATCGTTTACAATATCATTATAATTTGTTTTAATTCTTTTAGGGAGTTTAAAATCAAAAACGAAAAATACAGAATTAATTCCAAAAGTCATTTATTTTTTTTTCTAAACAGTTAATATTTTTACTTATACGTTTTGAACATTTACTAATTAGTCTAGAAATCCCTATTGCGTTATTACTTTACCGAACATTCGGTAAAGTAGTTGAATAATAAGAAAATATACAGTATATAGCGCATTGATTTATTGCAAGATAAATTCTTGGATAAAATTACAAATTATAGTATGAACAAAAATGCCATCGAATTATCGAAAAATAACAGATTTAATATACAAACTTGATAAATACTCCCAATAGAACAAATCCAAAATATAACCACCCATAACTACTGTATACTGTAAGGTCTCGTTTTATGCGGTGGATACGTTCTACAGAAAAGCGCATATAAAAAATTCGCATAAAAAAGACTTTACTTGCCTTGAAAAAGTAGGGATACGTTCCGTAATTTTCTAAAATCGCATAAAACCAAAACAACGAGTTAAAATTAACATAAAACCGCATAAAAAAGTTTGCAGAAATTAAAAGAAATAGGCTGTTTAATAAATTACTTCGAATGTCTGAAAGAAATTCATATAAAAGCTTAAAATAAACTTGTATTCAAACTTAATTCAGTTTATTTTATTGAAAAGTAATACAAGGGGAATCACCGAATTGCAAAAGCTCACTCTAAAAACAAATCACTAACATCTGGATGTGAAGAGTGAATTAAATTAGTTCCTCTCCCGAGTTAACTCGGGCAGGTTACATAGCGTTGCATAAAACACGGTCCTTAAGGCAAGTTTTGAATTTTTTTTTTTTTGAATTTTTGGAATGTTTTTTAAGTCTCCAAATTTTTCTTCAAAATTAACGCATTTCTTTCGTTTTTTTCAGTTTTAAGTATTTTTTATGTTTAATTACATTTATATCAAAAATTGCTAGGAACTAAAGCGATTAAGGTAGATCTAGCAACCCTTTACATCCATAAACGTTATATGTCAGTGGAACAAATGTCAGTGAGCTTTGAGCGTTCCACGATTTTTGGAGACTGGGCTTCCTAAACAAGCTTATATGTATGTTTGTCCAAGAAATTTTTGGATGAAATACAAACCGCACAACTTCAAAATCGCATAAAAATAATCCGCATAAATAGAGACCTTACAGTATTTAGAAATACAAAGCTTAGACAAATATGAATTTTAATTTGTAAATAGAATAGAAACTCTTTTCCCATCCGTACGTGGTAATCGTTCGTTTTATCGTGTATAACATCCGAAAATTAAAATGGAACAACACATCCTCATACAATCTAGACTATGCACTTTTCTGTCATCTCTTTGCATTAACTAAAAATATCTTGGCCGAAAAAAATGTGAAATTAATTAGGATATGACATATTCTATTTCAGAGTAGCCACACTTAAAAACAGAAAAATATTCCTCTGGGTCATCCACAATCTGGTTTGAGATGCACTTACGCCAACGGTCCATCTCGACCGTGCATCTCAAAATAGAGAGAGCTTACGTTGAAAAGTTTAGAAAAGTTTACTTTAATTCAGTAAGCGGATCGCGATTTTTAGTTTATTTACAGAATATCCGTAACTTAACCTAACCTAATTTAACCTAACTTTATGTTTGTCCAAACTTCGTATTCTCTAATTTAATTTAGAAATTGAGTTTCCAATATATATTTATATATTATTAATAAAAACTTCACACAACGTATTTAAGTCTATTAAATCTTCATAAAATTCTGCCCATTAAATCATTTTAATTTTCAGAAGTAATAGCGATAATGTCACACGCAAACGCCTTAAAACCTTATCGCCGTTCAATGTACATTCTTATTCCATATTTTGGTCGCAGAACAACATCTGAACTTTCGAACATCTTGTCGCGAGGATCTAATGAATAAACTCTAAAATTTCGAATGACGTTGGCCAGGACAGTCTTTATCTCCATCGTGGCGAATTTTTGACCTACGAAAATCATATTTTAGTAGAAATACGATAATTGCTTTTAGAATGGATTAATTTTTCTCNGGTATTATTTGGTAAAGTAAAAATTTCCACGAGTAATCGAAATGTTTCTCTTGAAAATTTCTCGGAACATTTTACCATTTTAAAGCTTTTAACTGTAAGAAAAAAAAGTCGTGCTTTACTCTCAAGCTAACATCCAAAAACAGAAAAATATCTAACTTTTTTGCAATTTTCGACGTTTCGAAATCTCCCGAGTCCGAAAGAATAAAACTCTTGTAAGTCATTATTGACTAATTGCCATACTTCTCCTCTATTATATATCAGCCGGACGAGTGAAATATATGGTTTTAAGCCCATTCTTTTACGAAAAAGGTTTACAAGAAAACAACTACAATAATACCTTAATTACACATTCCAAGTAATTCATCTTTCTTAAGTCTTCTGTATTTATCATTCTATCTTCCTCCTTAGCGAAAATTTCTTTCAATTCCTCAAACACCTTTTCTTGAATGTCTTGATGCAATCCTAAAAGATATAAAGTCCAGCCGATACCCACGGTTACGGTATGGAATCCCTAATTTGAAAATTAGAAAAGCGTAAAAATAAATAAAAAGATTTATAACTTTTTCGTTCGAAGTGAATATTANTTAATTTAGAAATTGAGTTTCCAATATATATTTATATATTATTAATAAAAACTTCACACAACGTATTTAAGTCTATTAAATCTTCATAAAATTCTGCCCATTAAATCATTTTAATTTTCAGAAGTAATAGCGATAATGTCACACGCAAACGCCTTAAAACCTTATCGCCGTTCAATGTACATTCTTATTCCATATTTTGGTCGCAGAACAACATCTGAACTTTCGAACATCTTGTCGCGAGGATCTAATGAATAAACTCTAAAATTTCGAATGACGTTGGCCAGGACAGTCTTTATCTCCATCGTGGCGAATTTTTGACCTACGAAAATCATATTTTAGTAGAAATACGAAAATTGTTTTTAGAATGGATTAATTTTTCTCAGCTATGAAATCACCTACAAAATAAGAAAATAAATTCTCAAACTGTAAATACGAGCCACAAATAGATGCCTTTGGCATGAGCTAAATATATGACATGAGGTGAATTAATAAATATGAAGCAGTGAAAAGTTCTTTAACAGCGATGGACTAGACGTCTGGAGAACCTATTAAGACGATGTTAGGAAAAAATGAATTAATTCACTGAAGACGACAGCAAGGTGATATGTTATGGTATGGATGCATATCGATCGGATGGTATGACAAATTTAGCTTTAGATTAAAATAGATTAAGAATTAATGCTGATCGTTTACAATATCATTATAATTTGTTTTAATTCTTTTAGGGAGTTTAAAATCAAAAACGAAAAATACAGAATTAATTCCAAAAGTCATTTATTTTTTTTTCTAAACAGTTAATATTTTTACTTATACGTTTTGAACATTTACTAATTAGTCTAGAAATCCCTATTGCGTTATTACTTTACCGAACATTCGGTAAAGTAGTTGAATAATAAGAAAATATACAGTATATAGCACATTGATTTATTGCAAGATAAATTCTTGGATAAAATTACAAATTATAGTATGAACAAAAATGCCATCGAATTATCGAAAAATAACAGATTTAATATATAAACTTGATAAATACTCCTAATAAATCAGGTCCAAAATATAACCACCCATAACTACTGTATATTTATAAATACAAANCTTTCAATTCCTCAAACACCTTTTCTTGAATGTCTTGATGCAATCCTAAAAGATATAAAGTCCAGCCGATACCCACGGTTACGGTATGGAATCCCTAATTTGAAAATTAGAAAAGCGTAAAAATAAATAAAAAGATTTATAACTTTTTCGTTTGAAGTGAATATTATTATTTACAGCAATCATAAATGTGTCGACTTCCTCTTTGACATCTTTTTCAGAGAGAGTTCCATCCGTCAGGTGATGAAACAGAAGCAAATCCAGAAAAGCTCGCTTCTTCTTTATTCCTAAAGTCTTTTCCTCTCCTTGAAAATCATCCATGTGTTGATTTCGTTTGATTAATTCTGTTCTTTCTTTGATTACCTGAAAAATAATTAGAAAATTAAACTTTATCGATTTGATAGAGTGAATCGCAGACTTACCTTTAAGTGGAGTTGATGAACTATTCTTCTATACTTTTTGTTGGTTTCTATCAATGGGTTGAAGTAAGAGAAAGGACGAAACCAAATCCAAGGTTGCATAAGAAAATCAGCAAAATTTGATGTAAAGCTATATTTTAAAACGTAAATAAAAATTGTAAGGAAGTTTTTAGCTGTCTTTCCCCTAATACGATTAAAAAAGCCTTTATTGTTATGCTCATAGAGGGTGGAACCGGTCCCACAGTGAGGTGTGAAGTGCTACAAATCTGTTCAAAATATCCATAAAACTCCATAATCCACAAGTTTTATTGATATATTGCAGCAGTGGGCAAATCTTTCCGAAATAGAAGCTTAAATCGTGTGTCACAAATATGTCAACTTCATTCTATATTGTAGCAGTCTTTTATATATTACTGTGTGAACCGACGGAGTAGAGCGCCGAGCTTGTACCCACTTATCGGCTTCTTTGTCCGGGCTGGTATAAGTGGTAAACGAGTAGGAGTGTGAGCGAGGTCGTGACAAGGTGTCGGCCGTACTCAAGGAAGACACATAATTAACCATAACATATCATATTTAATAAACTATAAAATAATACACAGCGACTACAAAAACGAATAGATACAAAAGATGAAAATAGTCAAAAATTCTAGGCGGCGACAATGATTACTTCGTTTTTATCGATAGCCCGTCTACGTTCTGGACCTTTATCTGTCTCAATCTTCCTCTTTCGGGTCTCTCGTCTCAGTTTTAAGCTAATCTAGCTTAAAACTGAGACGAGAGACCCGAGAGAAAAAGTTTACAAAATAGTTTAAAATAATATATCTTGGTTACCGATCTCTTCATACGGGAGGTTGGCAAAACGTCCCCGATCGGCGGAGTTGACCATCGGCGATTATGGCAAGGTGGCGACGGACAGTTTGTCGGTATGGGTCTGATGATATCTGTCGCGATGTCCGCGTCCAAGCACTGTTTTTATACCCATCTTCGGGAGAGCTGACTAATGGTAGGTACGATGCAACCCGTTTTAAGTTTGATTTGTGTCCGGGTTTTGTTTATGTTAATTTTCAGAAATCGAACATTTCTTTAAATTTATTACCTCTTTCTATCCGTTACGATTACTCATTCTACCTCATAAATTTGATACCAGCTGTCAAACCAAGTGAATTAATTGCTGGAGGTGACTAAGATCAGTTTATCTTGCAACCTTAGTAATAATTGTTCCTTATATGGTCATCTTCATCGGCTTTATTGTTCACAGAATCGGACAAAATAGTAAGTGTATGGGTTTTGTTTTTCCCTTTCTCATTTGATCTTTTGATCCGATTTCTGCGTCTTAAAAATTATATTCTTAAGTTATTCAGTTAATTCTTTCTAATTATTCCATTTCTGTATTTCACTCTTCCCTTCAGAACTCACATTATGTTTAAAGTCCTACTCTATTTATTTATACACTAGTGGAATAGAAACAGTCGGACCCCTAATCTTAAATAATAATGGATTGAAAAATATAAGGAGCCCAAAACAGAATCTATAGGCGGCCATAGAGGTTAAGTTAATCCTTTGAGGCTGCTTGACCTTGAGGAACTTCAGAATTTCCTATCGCCCACACACGAAGAAGAAAATTTCTCAGCAGAGGCGTAGCTATTGTGGGGCAAGTAGGGCACGTGTCCCGGGCACCACTCGCAGAGGGACGCCAAATGGTCTCCAAGACAAACAAGATTTGTTTCTGGAGGGAGAGGGAGAGGGGGCGCCAATATAGTGTCGTGCCCCGGGCGCCAGTTATGTTTGCTACACCATTGTCTCTCAGTAAGTCAGTCAATCTGTCCGCCATGGCATATTAAGACGACATACTGGCTGTTCTTGAATGTTTATTGGCAACAAATTCTATTAAAACTCGCGGGAACAGGTATGCATAGAAGTCTATGATGTAAATAGTATTTGCAGTGGTTTGGGTAGCATTGACCAAAATATTAATTTTTCAAGAGAAATCTTGAACTATAGATTAAAAAGGCTGTTAAAAAGCATCAATTATCAGCAAAAGATCAATGGCAAGTCGATTTTACTACAAAAAAATTCATGAATAGTTTTTGCGGGGATTATATTGTACCCTTTGTACATAGTTGTACAAAGAAGTTTTGTAGGCCCTAATTTTTTACATACGCTAAACAAAAGTAAAGCCGCAAAAACTATACCTAATTAATAATAATACTTCTTAACCCGAGCGAAGCCGCGGGCAAAAGCTAGTATCGAATAAAATTAAAACACAACAATTGTATGAAATAATATAACACCGAAACAAAATTATTTTTGAAATTTTTTATTTTTACATTAATAGATTGAATTAGTTTTATTTTATATAAGCTTTTCCAGTTTTCTTCATTCAGTTTACCAATAATGTATAATCAGTGTTGTACTTCAATAAAAAATTATTTAAATACTAGCTGCAAGGACCCGCTTTGCTGGGTTTTTATTTGTATGTAATATAGTTTTTTTATATATATAAAAGACTGTTTTTCTGAGTAATCTAGAATCTAGCTGCAAGGACCCATTTCGCTAAGCAAAAAGTAACGATAGTGAAGATTAAGATAATTACATTATAGCTAATCTTACCCGTTTTCACAGAATGCGAGAATTAGGTCCCCCGTTTTCAGACTAATTAGAGAATTTTTACGTTTAGTCAAACAAACTATTTTCAACGTTTCTGGAACGTTTACAATCGTTCTGTAATCGAACCAATATTCGAATTTTATGTTCGAATTTATTTCCAACAAATTCGAACAAAACATTCGAAACAGAAAGCCACTTTCAACTACTTTTAGCCTCATATCTCCCGCACCCTTATAGCTATCGAGACGCAACCACCCCTATGCACGAATGGAGACTTGGGGCTACCACCACATACAAAC
>NW_019385414.1:118865-128587 GCF_000671375.1 Centruroides sculpturatus
AGTGCTACCCAAACCACTACTACTACTATTTACACCATAGACTTCTATGCATACTTTTTCCCGCGAGTTTTAATAGAATTTGTTGCCAATAAACATCAGTGGCGTAATAATAAACACAATGACGTAGCGAACGTAACTGCACCCGGGCCGCGACACTATATTGGCGCCCCTCCCCCTCCAGAAACAAATTTTGTTATTCTTGGAAACCATTAGGCTCCCCTCTGCCAGTGGCGCCCGGGGCAAGCTGCCCCACCCTCTGCTGAGAGGTTTTCTTCGTTTTTGGGCGATAGGAAATTCGGAAGTTCCTCAAGGACAGGCAGTCTCAAAGGATTAACTTATGGTGTATAGCAGCCTTAAGAAAGGATTTTTCGAAATTCCCAAGTGGAAGGAGAGGGAGAGCATTAAGGGTTAACCGGAAAAACGGCTTTTACTGTACTATTTTAGATACGATTTTTTGTTTTCAACTACGTTTAGTCTTCATTGAGTACTTAGGTGTATTAAATTGATAACATTTCAGACATTGTTATAAATATTTTTATCTATTTCGATTTTAATTAAAAATGTTAGATCCGTTTTAAATTCAAATTTGTTATTGCATATTGGTTCGATTATAGAACGAGTGTGAACGTTCCAGAAAATTGATCAAATTGAAGATAGTTCGTTTGATTCTCGGCAATTCTCTTCAGCGGTAGATGTTATATGACAATTACTATGGTTATTGAAATATTGAATGTAAATGGGGTTTGCTTGCAAAACCTCCGCGGACGAAGTTGCGGGTAACAGCTATTATACGATAAATGTTTATTGTTAATAAAAACGTATTAAAATTGCTGATAATAATTCAATTATTGTAGACCCTTGACACTTGGGGGTCAGGGCTTAAGCCCTATCCGTCAATATTTAAATTCGCCCCCGCCGACCTGGCCCAGAAAGCAAAGGAATTTACACTTTCGTTTCGTTGGTACCGTTTCTCGAAAGACGTGTCCTCGAATACCTTTCGGGCCCGGTCACATATCAATACTATATAACTAATTTTTGATTAATTAATTCATATTCACGAAATGTACTTGTAATTATTGTCACTTACTGTTCGACGGCTTGTACATATTCGGTGTTGCAATTATCATGAGCGTTTATATGAATCCCCATCGCCGACTCTGTCAAACAAACTCAAATATATCCCATTGTTTACAGAAATATAATCACTGAAATACAAACTCACCCGCAATTACATCCAGAGTGCAACGTGAAGTTAATTGAATTATATCAAACACCTCAGATTCATGTTTATTTTCTAACTTCTGAATTAAAGTTTCCGACTTTCTATAAAAGATTTCTTGGAAATCTTCGAGAATTCGAAAGTGAAATGCAGGATTTAACATCTTCCGTCGTGCCTTCCATTTTTTGTATGAACTAATTTTAAAAACAAAAAATTAGTAGTATTTATAAAACATTTCAAAGTTTAGGAAAACACAAAATATTACTTAATAAAAATTTAAAAAATAACTTTTTGGCTCTTATTACCTAGTAATGAGTCCTGTTCCGAATAAAAAACGTAAACCATTATATAATCTATGTTTGTTAATCGTATTATAACTTTTCAATACTTCCTGTAAGCAAATAAACGAGTTATTACATTAAATACAGGCATTTAGCAGAATAAATAAAAGAACTAATTCCTACTTCAATTGTTTCGGGATGAGAAAACAGAAAATAGTTACTTCCGTTGACTGATATTTTTATCGCTTTTTCCTTTGGATTTATCAAGCAAAATCCTTCTAACATTTGAAGAAGATCTTTAACAACACAACATAAATCAATGTCAATTTATAAATTATATTGTAATAATTATTATTTGATTAATTATTAAAATCAACTTACACACGTCAATAAACTTTTTATAGTTTAGNATATTGACGAAATTTACTTGTAATAATAGTCACTTACCGTTCAACGGCTTGTACATATTCGGTGTTGGAATCATCTTGAGCGTTTACATGAATCCTCATCGCCGACTCTGTCAAACAAAATGAAATATATCCCATTGTTTACAGAAATATAATCACTGAAATATAATCTCACCCGCAATTACATCCAGAGTGCAACGTGAAGTTAATTGAATTACATCAAACACCTCGGATTCACGTATATTTTTTAATTTCTGCACTAAAGTTTCCGACTTTCTATAAAAGATTTCTTGGAAATCTTCGAGAATTCGAAAGTGAAATGCAGGATTTAACATCTTCCGTCGTGCCTTCCATTTTTTGTATGAACTAATTTTAAAAACAAAAAATTAGTAGTATTTATAAAACACTTGAAAGTTTTAGAAAACAACGAAATATTACTTAATAAAAATTTTAAAAATAACTTTTTGGCCCTTATTACCTAGTAATGAGTTCTGTTCCGATTAAAGAATGTAAGCCATTATATAATCTATGTTTGTTAATCGTATTATAACTTTTCAATACTTTCTGCAAGCAAATAAACGAGTTATTACTTTAAATACAGGCATTTGTGCAGAATAAATAAAAGAACTACTTTCTACTTCAATTGTTTCGGGATGAGAAAACAGAAAATAATTACTTCCGTTGACAGAAATTTTTATCGCTTTTTCCTTTGGATTTATCAAGCAAAATCCTTCTAACATTTGAAGAAGATCTTTAACAAGACAAAATAAATCAATTCAGAAATTATATTGTAATAATTATTATTTGATTAATTATTTAAATCAACTTACACACGTCAATAAACTTNGAATCTAAAAATTGTTTTTCGAAGCATTGCATCTATACTGCCATTATTAAACCATTTACAATATCTTTAGTCGTGCGGGAAAAAAAGGTTAATTAATATTTTGGTATCGAGTATGCATAAACTGTCCAGAAAATGTTAAGTTAATTGTTCAGAATGCGCGCATTACCAAAAATATCGCTATTAATTGTTTTTTAGCCGGCCACGACGATCGTTCGAACGATTGAAATAGTAGTTATCTCAGAATCGGTCGAACGATTTCAAAATTATGCCAGAAACCGTTGTATTTTTGCCCCTGCTCAACGTCTTTCCCTCAAAATGATGAGAGTTTCTGATATAAAAGTTATAAAGATTTAAAAGTTTAACAAATTATCCAGTCTCTCAGATATATACTACTGATATCAAAAGAATCTGCAAAGTAATACTAGAAATTAAAAAAGAAAGAAAATTAATTTATTAAAGCAACGTATGTACTTTATTGGGAAGTTGAATCAATGCTGTTCGCCCGCCATCAGATTAGTAGTAATACAGAAGACGGAGAAATAACACTGAAAAAAATCATGATTAAAATACGTTTGACAAAAGACACTGACGTGGTGGACTCTTTGATAATCTTTTTAAACGATAAATTTAAGTCGGCAAAAATATAACAGATTTTAAAACCTTTTCTTATTCTTTAGAATTCATCACATTAAGTGACGAATTCACGTTAAAAAAGTTTATAATATTTTTCGGAAGACCTGGATCATTCTCAATTAGGAATGACTTGTGCTGAACTTCTCGAGCATTCATGAATACAGAGAATTGCTTTAATGCTATTATACTGAGTATTTTATTGGAAAACGAAACTGAGTTTTATGTCGTAGGTTTTATTGTTTCAGATTGATACAAAACACGTATATGCTGACCTGCTTGTAACGTTATGTCTAAAGCAGCTTAAAAGCCATTTATCAATCCATGTGGTGTGATATTTAGTCCATGAACAAGGAAGGATTCTATTTGTGGCTCTTATTTAGAATGTGGAAATTTGTTTCATTTTTTTATTTTGTAGATGATTTGAAAATTATGTATGTATTATTAAGATGTGATTATTATTACCTTATTAGAGTTATGTCATTACTTCACTGCGGCTCTATCATTTAGGAACAGACTGTATTTAAAAAATCTCACGTTTAGTGGCGTGTAGGTGCTTTAAATTTACAACAGGCAANATATATATATATATATATATATAGATAATCTTGTTTTTTTTATTAAAAAAATTACATAATATTAAAACACGTAGACAACAGTGAGCAACAAAATTGGTATGGTATTGGCATGGCATGTTAATTTTTGTGGATTTAGGCATGCCTATCTTTTCAACGTCAAATGATGGAACTTTTATACTATATGTTGCTTCGGTTAAGTTTAAAAAATGAAATTCAATTTGTCCTCCCTTGTAATAAATTATATCAGACTTTTTATATAAATTAAATAAAATTTCATATACTTTACTCTGACATTCCCAATATCTAAAATTATGTTTTTAATAAGATAAATACAGCTGTGTAAGAAATGTCCAAATTTAACATATTTTTTTTTTATTTCGTGGTGATAAATTATCAAAAGTAATAAATTGATTATAAAAATCTATTTTCCCAAAGTTGTTTTTATGTCTTGCTACAAACCCAATTTCTCTACATAATGTGTTGAATGGAAGATTTTCATCTTCAATCGTGAAAGCTTCGAAGTCAATGATAACTCCTATATCAGAAACTATATTATAATACACAGCATTTATTTTTCTATAAGATAAATACAGCCCATGTAAGAAATTTCCAAATTTAACAGATTTTTTATCTCGTGGTGATAAATTATTAAAAGTAATAAATTGATTGTAAAAATCTATCTTCCCAAAATTGTTTTTATGTCTTGCTACAAACCCGAGTTGTCTACATAATGTGTTGAATGGAAGATTTTCATCTCGAATCGTGAAAGCTTCAAAGTCAATGATAACTCCTATATTAGAAACTGTATTATAATACACAGTATTAATTTTAATACAAAATGACTTTAACACCTACCATTTGAGTATTTTTGAGTGTTGAAATCTAATTTATATTAAAATATATCAATTAAATAGAGACATATAAAAAAATATATATATTGTAAATTATTTTAATACTTACCACAAGAGAATTCTGAGACACTAGAATCTACAATTTTTTTTTTATATNTCAACAGAAGAAAACTAAATAATTGCAATTAAAGTAATTTCTATCAACCGAACACTTAACATTGCTCCACTGGACCGCAAATTTACTACGAATTAATGGGATTTCTTGTAAGAGATAACGTCAGGATAGACTTTGGCCTTAGGAGTGCCATCAAAGTAACGAAAGGTCGTTGATGGAAAGCAGGAAATACTATTTCTATTTTGGTGTATAGTAACGTGTAGCAAAGGATGTCACGAATATTATACTACAGATTCATCCTCTTCCATCAGTCGCGCAAATAATAGAACATTCGTACCAATACAAAACTATTTTAGAGAATTTCTTTTTCTTAAAGAAAGAAAAGAATCGTTTTTGTTTTAAGGCCTACCTGCAGAGACTGTATAATACAGTACATTTAATAAAGATAAATAAATCTGTAAAATATAAAACTAAATTATATTCTTACTTACATATAGACCTTTGTTTTTTTTGTAATTCTTTCAATTCTATCGATGAGTATATAGGCCTATATCTTCGTTAGAATTTCCGATGATGCTGCATATATATCCTCGTTAATATAACAAGTGAAGGTTATTTTCTATTTTAAAAATAAATCTTTCTTTTAGAGAACGGTGATTTTATTTGATAATCTAAATGTATAAAATTGCTTGTCCTGACTGACTGAATGACTCACTAACTCACTCATTGATTCATCATCGCCCAGAGCAGACCGCTTAACCTAAAGAGGTGAAATTTGGTAGACAGTTAGGGTACGTCATGGAAACGCACACTAAGAAGGGATTTTTTGAAATTCCGCCGCGGGCGGGAGAGGGAGAGGATTTAGTCTTCATCGAGTACTTAGGTGTATTAAATTAATAACATTTCAGACATTGTTATAAATATTTTTATCTATATTTCGATTTTAAAAATGTTCGAACCGTTTTAAATCCGCATTTGTTATTGCATATCGATTATAGAACGATTGTAAACGTTGCAGAAAATTGATCAAATTGAAAACGGTTTGTTTGATTCTCGGCAATTGTCATCATTCTCAGCTGTAGGTGTTGTATAACAATCAGTAGCGTGCCGTCAGTAGAAGCGGTGGAAGCGCCGCTTCCCTTGTATTTTCTAAAAATAAATACATATTAATTTTAATTATATGAAAATAATCGTACAATATTTTATTATAGCCGCATTATGTATCTTATTACGAATTTTTATACTACACGTGAAAAAAAGGTAAGATCGCTATTGCGCTGTATCGTCAGCATTCAAAAACCCAGATTCGCGCATGCGCTTCACGAAGCACCAACCTCACCCGATTTAGCCGGTGGAAGCCTACGACCTCGGGTGGCTGCTACACGTAAACGCATCCAATTCTATCCGGGACCGGTTCCGGGCTGTTAGCCGCCCGATTACGCGAATTACGAGTAAATTTATAACTTAACCCTACCGATAAGAATTTACCTGTATGTTTTTATGATGATTTTCTATATAGTTGACGGAAGTTTAAAAAAATTTGTTAAAATATTTGATATATTTATTTCGCTCTCCGATTTTATATTACTCACAGATTTCAATGTTAAACAGGTGATATTACGATTTCGTACGTCCCATCTTTAAGGGGATGTAGAAAAAAATTCTTGTATAATGTTAAAAAATTAACCGTTACTTTGACAGCATCATTTACAATGAAATTTAATGAATGAGAGAGATGCACGAAGTACAGAAAAAGGTCTAGAATTTATTTTCCTTAAATTTACGATTTATGTATCGGTTTGTCATAAAAATTTGTCTTTTCACTTTTTTCCCGAGACTACAAATATTCGAGTACAAAGTAACCGGTTTCGACTTATTTCTACTTAAGAAGTAGTTAAATATTTAAGCGATTACGGAATGGGGACATAAACAAAACCCTGCGGAAAGAGTCGAAATTTTACTTAAACGAAAGCCTAACCGATCCAATCTCTAGCCGAGGATACTGGGACTGATTTCTTCGAAATATTAAATGTAATAAAGACAGACATTGTTCCAGTTGAACGAGAGTGACCGAAAAGTTGTAAATTTTGGAAATTTCCGTGGACAACACCTTGTCCTAAAACGAATTAGTTAGAAAACAAACGACTATTATTAAGTTTAACATATTTAGATTTTTACGGCTATGGTGAGAAACGTTTAAAATTTACAACAACCCTGTCGCGCCTTTTGGCATTTGACATTGACCGGTATCGGCACCCTCGGGATTTGACAGCCCGCGTGCATGTACACACAGCACACCTAGCAGGACCGTCTCTGATTTTACTCGTAGAGAGCTATTTGAGTAAGTGGTTAAGATTTAAAGAGTAAAGAAGATTTTATGTTATGTTTATGTACGTTTCATTACAAAGCTATATTTAATTATAATTTTCTTTAAAAGTATATTCGTNTATTAAGATGTGATTATTATTACCTTATTAGAGTTATGTCATTACTTCACTGCGGCTCTATCATTTAGGAACAGACTGTATTTAAAAAATCTCACGTTTAGTGGCGTGTAGGTGCTTTAAATTTACAACAGGCAAACTTACAATTGACCCATAGACTTTTGAAGCGAATTTTGACTTCTCATAGTCCACTGTCTCAACTGGCAAAATAAGAAAGGAGTCAACACGAGTAATTTTCAACAGAAGAAAACTAAATAATTGCAATTAAAGTAATTTCTATCAACCGAACACTTAACATTGCTCCACTGGACCGCAAATTTACTACGAATTAATGGGATTTCTTGTAAGAGATAACGTCAGGATAGACTTTGGCCTTAGGAGTGCCATCAAAGTAACGAAAGGTCGTTGATGGAAAGCAGGAAATACTATTTCTATTTTGGTGTATAGTAACGTGTAGCAAAGGATGTCACGAATATTATACTACAGATTCATCCTCTTCCATCAGTCGCGCAAATAATAGAACATTCGTACCAATACAAAACTATTTTAGAGAATTTCTTTTTCTTAAAGAAAGAAAAGAATCGTTTTTGTTTTAAGGCCTACCTGCAGAGACTGTATAATACAGTACATTTAATAAAGATAAATAAATCTGTAAAATATAAAACTAAATTATATTCTTACTTACATATAGACCTTTGTTTTTTTTGTAATTCTTTCAATTCTATCGATGAGTATGTATATCTTCGTTAGAATTTCCGATGATGCTGCATATATATCCTCGTTAATATAACAAGTGAAGGTTATTTTCTATTTTAAAAATAAATCTTTCTTTTAGAGAACGGTGATTTTATTTGATAATCTAAATGTATAAAATTGCTTGTCCTGACTGACTGAATGACTCACTAACTCACTCATTGATTCATCATCGCCCAGAGCAGACCGCTTAACCTAAAGAGGTGAAATTTGGTAGACAGTTAGGGTACGTCATGGAAACGCACACTAAGAAGGGATTTTTTGAAATTCCGCCGCGGGCGGGAGAGGGAGAGGATTTAGTCTTCATCGAGTACTTAGGTGTATTAAATTAATAACATTTCAGACATTGTTATAAATATTTTTATCTATATTTCGATTTTAAAAATGTTCGAACCGTTTTAAATCCGCATTTGTTATTGCATATCGATTATAGAACGATTGTAAACGTTGCAGAAAATTGATCAAATTGAAAACGGTTTGTTTGATTCTCGGCAATTGTCATCATTCTCAGCTGTAGGTGTTGTATAACAATCAGTAGCGTGCCGTCAGTAGAAGCGGTGGAAGCGCCGCTTCCCTTGTATTTTCTAAAAATAAATACATATTAATTTTAATTATATGAAAATAATCGTACAATATTTTATTATAGCCGCATTATGTATCTTATTACGAATTTTTATACTACACGTGAAAAAAAGGTAAGATCGCTATTGCGCTGTATCGTCAGCATTCAAAAACCCAGATTCGCGCATGCGCTTCACGAAGCACCAACCTCATCCGATTTAGCCGGTGGAAGCCTACGACCTCGGGTGGCTGCTACACGTAAACGCATCCAATTCTATCCGGGACCGGTTCCGGGCTGTTAGCCGCCCGATTACGCGAATTACGAGTAAATTTATAACTTAACCCTACCGATAAGAATTTACCTGTATGTTTTTATGATGATTTTCTATATAGTTGACGGAAGTTTAAAAAAATTTGTTAAAATATTTGATATATTTATTTCGCTCTCCGATTTTATATTACTCACAGATTTCAATGTTAAACAGGTGATATTACGATTTCGTAAATGCATAAAAATGCAAAAATTGTTTTGTTGGCTTTGCCTACTATTTTCAAATGAAATTAGTGTGTGGAATAAGAATGGGTTTGACAATTTAGCTGGCAAAAGACACGAAAAATCGTCGATTCTGTCGTATTTGAAGCGATTTGGAAATCGAAGCGGAATAGAATTTAACATTAGTAAATACAGTGGGTGATCGGTTAACGAACATAATCCGTTCCAAGACTTTGTTTGTTATCCGAATTGTTCGTTAACTGATTATCGATTTACCATAGGTTTCTATGGGAATTTGATTAATTCGTTCTGGAAACCCCAAAAATAAAAAAAGTATATACTTTTTTACTACGTTTATTCATATGTAATAATAAAAATACATATATACACGGTCTTGCATTTTTATTAGTCATGTTTTTTCTGTTTGTGGGGGTTAAAGAATCTATCCAATGTCGATTGCTTTTCTGTCTTATTCATGATTTTTCAGAAGTAATTAATAGCATTGTAATTGTAGAGATCCCTAGGCCTATTAACCTCAACTTG
>NW_019385414.1:129797-165699 GCF_000671375.1 Centruroides sculpturatus
TTAATATTTAAAGAGTAAAGAATATTTTATGTTATTTTTATGTACGTTTCATTACAAAGCTATATTTAATTATAATTTTCTTTAAAAGTATATTCATACAATTGAAGAAGGTTTTGTACCAGGTATGTATATCCACCACATATTTTATTTCACCGAGTAAGTTTTTATAATTTTATTTTTAATTTTATCCCTTATATCGTGGCTAGCGATTCGGCATGTTATTGCGATATTGAAAATTTATTTAAAAAAAAGTATTGGCTCGAGATCATGTAATGAAAAAGAAAACATCATTAAAAGAGAAAGGCCAATGCCCAAGTTAAACATAAACGCTTCGATAAAAAAATTTGTTCGACATTTTCACGATAAAATGGCTCTGTAAATGCATAAAAATGCAAAAATTGTTTTGTTGGCTTTGCCTACTATTTTCAAATGAAATTAGTGTGTGGAATAAGAATGGGTTTGACAATTTAGCTGGCAAAAGACACGAAAAATCGTCGATTCTGTCGTATTTGAAGCGATTTGGAAATCGAAGCGGAATAGAATTTAACATTAGTAAATACAGTGGGTGATCGGTTAACGAACATAATCCGTTCCAAGACTTTGTTTGTTATCCGAATTGTTCGTTAACTGATTATCGATTTACCATAGGTTTCTATGGGAATTTGATTAATTCGTTCTGGAAACCCCAAAAATAAAAAAAGTATATACTTTTTTACTACGTTTATTCATATATAATAATAAAAATACATATATACATGGTCTTGCATTTTTATTAGTCATGTTTTTTTTTGTTTGTGGTGGTTAAAGAATCTGTCCAATGTCGATTGCTTTTCTGTCTTCTTCATGATTTTTCAGAGTAACTAATAGCATTGTAATTGTAGAGATCCCTAGGCCTATTAACCTCAACTTGGTTTGGATGCCATTTTAAGACCGTTGTTCTGACATCTTCCTACTTCTTCAAAAGATCTTTAATAGCAGATATCGGCATAAATCCGCATTTTCAGAAGAAAACGTAAAAGAATTGTTTCTGTCAGAAATACAAAAGGCTGGAATTACAAGGGAGAGTTTCAAAGTTCGGGGGAATACTATCCGATTAGTATATACTGGGTAGAACGTCGATGTCGACGTCTCCCGCGCTCCGAAAAGTTTGGAATTGTTGCCTGAAGACAAAGGAAGACCAATCGGTATTCGTTATTTTACGTCGCTTCTTGTGTTTGTTCAGTGAAGTGTTCGTTATCCGAACATATGTTCGTTGTCCGATCATAAAAATCTTTCGCGAAAGTGTTCGTTATCCGATTTGTTTGTTAACCGATCTGTTCGTTAACCGATCACCCACTGTATTGAAAATTATAGCGAGATAGTTACGGTTAATAGATATATTATATCTAAATAAATAGATGTTATATGTTTTTATCGAAGCGAGAATTGGCATTTAGAGGACGTATGGAATATATCGGATCTGATAACAGCGGTAATTATATTTAACTTGTTTACTTATTAAATACGTCGGATAAATGATCTATTAAAAATACATTTAAAAAAAATTAACTGATTGTCCCTGGAAATCAGCTTCTTACAGAAACACAGCTTCCCTATCATCAAATGTCACGGCACGCCACTGATAACAATTACTATGGTTGTTGAAATACTGAATATAAATGGGGTTTGCTTGCAAAATCCGAGCGGGCAAAACCGCGAGTAACAGCTAGTATTTTATAAGCTTGAAAAAATTAAAATTCAAATATTTTCTGTTCTCTGAAGGTCAATCGGTGAGTGGTCAGTCAGGCTTGACTATTAGCACGCAAATTAGTCTTAAATTAATCTTTAAATCAAGGAAAACTTTAACACATATTCGTCTGAATGCAAATATGCAAATTAGCACGAATATAACACAAATTGCGAGGGCCTGCTCAATGGATGAGGCCACTGTCTCAACTGGCAAAATTAGAAATGTGTCAGAACGGGTAATTTTCAACAGAAAAAAAACAATAAATAAATCAGATGCGGTCGCGTATATCTATTCTAAACTTTATAAATAGTTGATACAACACTGGCAGAGGTAGAAGTGCCGTCATTTTTGTACAGCGGAATACTTTATAAGGTTTTCAACATTGCTTGCCTTTTCTTTTGAAACTCGATTTTCCTTGGGCAGTAAAAGTGCATAAGTCGGTGAGACAAATCGGTTCGTTTCGAAATATAAAATCTTGTAATAAAATATTTTAACCGGGATATAATTAAAAACTTCAAAAATTAACAAATAAATTGTTTCTTGGACCTAACTGTATGTGTCCTTTTTAGTTATCCTTTCGAACTCCTTCAAGAAATACAGAATTCACCACCGAAGATAATCCTTTTTTTGAGGCTACTATTTTTGACCGAATGCCTTTTGAGATTCTCGTCATTAATTATTCGAGTTGTGGAATTAATCTTTCGAAATTTCTGCTGTTTTTAATTATTTTTCTATAAACAAAGATTAATTGTTTTCAGAAAATTTTTTCTTTAGGTTAAAAAAGTTTTTTATATTCTATTCTCTAAACGAATGAATTGATTGTGTTACATTCATTTTATTTTCATTTTCCTGGTTTACTTAGAAAATTCAGTCGAATTATTTCTTTGAAAAGAGGAAAAATATGAACATTTACTAGTAACTGGTATTAATGTAAATATTTTGTTTTAAACAGGAAAGTATTATTTTATACCTGTTATGATTGATTTTTTTTTTGTTTTATATATTTGTAAACTCGAAACAAAGTCATATTTCAATAAAATAATACTTTATATATCTTTCCTCTTTAAAGCAAAATATTTACTTTAATTAATACCAGTTACCAGTAAATGTTCATTTTTTCCTCTTTTCAAAGAAATAATTCGACTGAACTTTCTAAGTAAACCAGGAAAATGAAAATAAAATGAATGTAATACAATCAATGCATTCGTTTAAACAATAGAATATGAAAAACTTTTTCAATCTAAAGAAAAAATTTTCTGATAACAATTAATCTTTGTTCATAGAAAAATAATTAAAAACAGCAGAAATTTCGAAAGATTAATTTCACAACACGAATAATTAATGACGTTAATCTCAAAAGGCATTTGGTCAAAAATAGTAGCCTCAAAAAAGGATCATCTGCGGTGGTGAAGTTTTTATTTCTTGAAGGTGTTCGAAAGGATAACTAGAAAGGACACATACAGTTAGGTCCAAGGAAAAATTTATTTCTTAATTTTAAAAGTTTTTAATTATATTCCGGTTAAAATATTTTATTGCAAGATTTTATATTTCGAAACGAACCGATTTGTCTCACCGACTTATGCACTTTTACTGCCCAAGGAAAATCGAGTTTCAAAAGAAAAGGCAAGCAATGTTGAAAACCTTATAAAGTATTCCGCTGTACAAAAATGACGGCACTTCTACCTCTGCCAGTGTTGTATCAACTATTTATAAAGTTTAGAATAGATATACGCGACCGCATCTGATTTATTTATTGTTTTTTTTCTGTTGAAAATTACCCGTTCTGACACATTTCTAATTTTGCCAGTTGAGACAGTGGCCTCATCCATTGAGCAGGCCCTCGCAATTTGTGTTATATTCGTGCTAATTTGCATATTTGCATTCAGACGAATATGTGTTAAAGTTTTCCTTGATTTAAAGATTAATTTAAGACTAATTTGCGTGCTAATAGTCAAGCCTGACTGACCACTCACCGATTGACCTTCAGAGAACAGAAAATATTTGAATTTTAATTTTTTCAAGCTTATAAAATACTAGCTGTTACTCGCGGTTTTGCCCGCTCGGATTTTGCAAGCAAACCCCATTTATATTCAGTATTTCAACAACCATAGTAATTGTTATCAGTGGCGTGCCGTGACATTTGATGATAGGGAAGCTGTGTTTCTGTAAGAAGCTGATTTCCAGGGACAATCAGTTAATTTTTTTTAAATGTATTTTTAATAGATCATTTATCCGACGTATTTAATAAGTAAACAAGTTAAATATAATTACCGCTGTTATCAGATCCGATATATTCCATACGTCCTCTAAATGCCAATTCTTGCTTCGATAAAAACATATAACATCTATTTATTTAGATATAATATATCTATTAACCGTAACTATCTCGCTATAATTTTCAATACAGTGGGTGATCGGTTAACGAACAGATCGGTTAACAAACAAATCGGATAACGAACACTTTCGCGAAAGATTTTTATGATCGGACAACGAACATATGTTCGGATAACGANTTACATTCATTTTTTTTTCAATTTCTTGGTATACTTTGAAAATTCAGTCGAAATATTTCCTTGAAAAGAGGAAAAATATGAACATTTACTGGTAACTGGTATTAATGTAAATATTTTGCCTTAAACAGGAAAGTTGTATAAAGTATTATTTTATAGAAATATGAATTTGTTTCGAGTATACAGGTATATAAAATGAAAAAGAAATCAATCTTAAAAGTACAAAAATAAAAAGTGTATGCAGGTGACAGTAAGCCCGACTTCCATTCGTTAAATACGTTGAATTCGCGAGTCCCCATTCAAAATGAACATCATTCACCCTTCATTTTATGTTCTTTTTGTACACAACAAGTGCATGCATTTCCACGCAAACTTTCCTCACTCGTTGCCATTAGCTCGTCCTAAAGTATTTATACGGATCGACTCCGATGTTGGAATTAGCCTAATTACAAAAAAATTACAAGATTTGTTTATTGTGGACAAGGCTTTAGAAATAGCTACATCTGATAATTTGCGAAAAATAGATCCATTGATGGTGGAATTGTCTATTGAAGATATCTAAAATTTTACTAGGTAATTTCTGAGAAAAAAAAATATAGATATAAATAAACGTAGTAAGAAAGTACAGTATATATTTTTTATTTTTGGGGGTATATCCAGAACGAATTAATTAAATTCCCATTAAAACTTATGGTAAATCGATAATCGGTTAATGAACAAAGTCTTGGAACAGATTAACAGTTTGTTAAGCGATCACCTATTGTATTTCAAATTTTACTAGGTATTTTCTGAGAAAAAAAAACAAACGGTTTCTCCTATTTCTGCTCGATTCACAAACACAGATATGGTGTTAAAATAAAATTTGGGATAGAGATCGATGTAAATTGAGAGCAGTTGCAAACTCCATTGGCACATGGTGCGTATGACCAGTTTAAATAGGCAACGGCTCACAGACTTTACATGGCAAATTTATAAAAATAGATTTATTGATGGTGGAATTGTAAATTGAAGATATTTCGAATTTTACTAGCTCAATGACTAAAGTTTCATAGGTTCTAAATAGTAAGGTTTGCCGTATGGGGGCATTACTGATAGAGTTCGTGCAATGTCTTTTGATACAACAAGCTCTAACACTGGCCTGATTGCTGACGCCTGCGTCCTCCTAGAACAGAAGCTTGGTAAAGAGTTGATATGCACTCCTAGCATGCATGCATCATGTAATAAAGCTGATCATTGGTGCAGTGTTTGTAGCTGTCTGGATCGACATCGTCACCGGAAGTTCCTCTCTTAAGCGATTTCAACGTCATTGGCAGTTAATTTATGAATAGAAATATGAACCAGGCTTTGCAAATAACACAATATTGAGATCACTGCAAGACATCAACGATGGTGTTGTTGAGTTTGCAAACAGCTACCTGTAAAACAATCTGCCAAGAATGACTACAGAGAATTCACTGACCTGATTATTATTCTTGATTCAATTCCACAGAGAGGGGTCCGATTTACGGCACGTGAGCTATGCATCATGCTCGCTGCCTCTCAAAGATATTTTACAATATGAAAGTGTGGTTGTTTAGGGGCCAGTTCCACTTAACAAAAAAAGAAAAGAAGGAACTACAGAATGTGTGTGTCTTTGCTGCACGTGTGCACTTGAAAATATGGATTTCAGCTCCATTGGCAGCCAGTGCTCCTAACACTGACCCTCATCTTCTGAAATCACTTCTTGAATACTCGGCAATCAACACGACAATATCTAAGGTAGAATCTCTCACACTTTCTAAACACTTATGGTATTTGTTGCCAGGTTTGGTTGCTTCAGCTTTTTACGACAACAACGTAAGTTCTGCTACAAATAGACTAATGATTACAGCGATTAAAAATGACGATGACACTGAACAGGGTTACATTGAGCGAATCAGTGTTGACCGGGGCACATTCATGGGAAAAAATCTTGAAAACTGTACATGTGCGAAGTCACATACTCTGTTTTTAAATTAATTGAAACTTCCAGATACGTTCTCACAGTAGATCCTGACCTGTGGAAAGATAGAGAGAAAACTACTAAAAGAATACAGAGTCAGTACATGTCATTAAAGTGCAACTATGAGTGTTCACGTTATGACTTAGATGAGTGCGACCATGCAGAACGCATGATCGCATTCATCTAGGAATTCACTGGCCTAAAAACTCATGATGATTTACGAGTTCAGTATTTGCTGCAAGTTGTTCATCAGCACCGTTAGGCTACTCCGGACAGCAAGAAGAAAAAATCTCTGCCTCTACGAAAACACTGATAAAGTTCTATTAAATGTTGTACTGAAAATTTCAAATTTTGTGAATTGTGATGTTTAAAAATATTTTCGTTGCATTTTTGGTTTGTAATCCATCAAGTTATTGAATATTGTAGAGTCTATACGACTATTTAATTTATCTATAATTGTCTACAAAAGTGAAACAAGTCTGGTTTACCAAAACAGGTCTTGTATGTTTTAATTTGTCATAAATCACTCTTTTTATAAACTTTGTGGTCATTGAGCTACCTCTAAATATTAATTTATCAAGTCCAAATTTTTTCTGTAGTAATTTGAAACCATAGTTGGAAGAGTTCTGGAGGGTAGGACCACAAAAAAGTAAGCGATTAATTTTTTCCTATTTTAAGCATCACACTAATTGTTACGTTTATCGCGATACTCGGATGGTACGAAATGGCACAGTTTCATTGATTAAGTAGACAGCATATTTTCTAATGGTAGCTCTAACAAATTGTTCCATACACGACCGAATATGAAACGGTAATCTGCCAACTAATCAAATTTTGTGAGTAATGGACCAAATATTTAAACTCGGCACCATGGAAAACTACTTAATTTCCTATTCGAATGCCACGATACCGCTGGGTCCTATAGAAAGAAGAGTGTTGTTGAACGGGGTCGAAGTAATTCGACTGAAAATAGTCGTTAACCTCCTCCTGGAAGAGAGAATGCTCAACGACTACTAAGTAATACCGGTCTACTATTAATATTTGAAAAGTGATTCGTTTTAGACAGTTTGTGGACCCCGTATGTGACCAAAGTGGCTAATTTTAACGTCGAAATGCATTCATATGACTTGTCAAAATGCAAGAATAATTGATTTTATATGATAATAAAGTTTTAAAATTTTGGCAACAGATTGAATAAAATACGTGAGAAGTATGTTCTCGTAAATACTGCGATTATACAAAATTATTGAGCTGAAATTTGAATAATCATAGATTTTACGATTTTTCAAATTTCAGCCCAAACGTTTACGTCTTCAAACTGTAAATTATTTTTGAGTACCAGCGAGCATTGATGCATAGCTCAGGTGTCATAAATCGGACCCCTCGCTGTGGGATCGAATCAAAAAAGATAAGTTCAGTGAATTCTCTCTAGTCATTTTTGGCAGACAGTTTTACAGGTAGCTGTTTGCAAACTTAACAACACCATTTTTGATGTCTTGCAGTGATCTCGGTACTGTGTTATTTGCAAAGCCTGGTTCATATTTCTATTCATAAATTAACTGGCAATGACGCTAAAATCGCTTAAGAGAGGAACTTCCGGTGACGATGTCGATCCAGACAGCTTCAAACACTGCACCAATGATCAGCTCCATTACATTATGCATGCATGCTAGGAGTGCATACCAACTCTTAACCAAGTTTCTGTTCTAGGAGGACGCAGGCGTCAGCAATCAGGCCAGTGTTGGAGCTTGTTGTATCAAAAGACATTGCACGAACTCTATCAGTAATGCCCCTTATGGCAAACCTTACTATTTAGAACTTATGAAACTTCAGTGACATTGAGCTGTCAGTTAATATTCACCAATCAAGTGGATTTTTGGCAGGAATTTTTTCTATATATATTTGAACGGAAATACAGGGTAAGAGGTCGAAATTTGCCATGTAAAGTCTGTGAGCCGATTGCCTATTTAAACTGGTCACACGCACCATGCGCCAATGGAGTTTGCGACTGCCCTCAATTTACATCGCATCATCATCACAAATTTTATTTTAACACCATATCTGTGTTTGTGAATCGAGCAGAAATAGGAGGAACAGCTTGTTTCTTTTTCCAGAAANATAGTTTTGTATTGGTACGAATGTTCTATTATTTGCGCGACTGATGGAAGAGGATGAATCTGTAGTATAATATTCGTGACATCCTTTGCTACACGTTACTATACACCAAAATAGAAATAGTATTTCCTGCTTTCCATCAACGACCTTTCGTTACTTTGATGGCACTCCTAAGGCCAAAGTCTATCCTGACGTTATCTCTTACAAGAAATCCCATTAATTCGTAGTAAATTTGCGGTCCAGTGGAGCAATGTTAAGTGTTCGGTTGATAGAAATTACTTTAATTGCAATTATTTAGTTTTCTTCTGTTGAAAATTACTCGTGTTGACTCCTTTCTTATTTTGCCAGTTGAGACAGTGGACTATGAGAAGTCAAAATTCGCTTCAAAAGTCTATGGGTCAATTGTAAGTTTGCCTGTTGTAAATTTAAAGCACCTACACGCCACTAAACGTGAGATTTTTTAAATACAGTCTGTTCCTAAATGATAGAGCCGCAGTGAAGTAATGACATAACTCTAATAAGGTAATAATAATCACATCTTAATAATACATACATAATTTTCAAATCATCTACAAAATAAAAAAATGAAACAAATTTCCACATTCTAAATAAGAGCCACAAATAGAATCCTTCCTTGTTCATGGACTAAATATCACACCACATGGATTGATAAATGGCTTTTAAGCTGCTTTAGACATAACGTTACAAGCAGGTCAGCATATACGTGTTTTGTATCAATCTGAAACAATAAAACCTACGACATAAAACTCAGTTTCGTTTTCCAATAAAATACTCAGTATAATAGCATTAAAGCAATTCTCTGTATTCATGAATGCTCGAGAAGTTCAGCACAAGTCATTCCTAATTGAGAATGATCCAGGTCTTCCGAAAAATATTATAAACTTTTTTAACGTGAATTCGTCACTTAATGTGATGAATTCTAAAGAATAAGAAAAGGTTTTAAAATCTGTTATATTTTTGCCGACTTAAATTTATCGTTTAAAAAGATTATCAAAGAGTCCACCACGTCAGTGTCTTTTGTCAAACGTATTTTAATCATGATTTTTTTCAGTGTTATTTCTCCGTCTTCTGTATTACTACTAATCTGATGGCGGGCGAAGAGCATTGACCCAACCTCCCAATAAAGTACATACGTTGCTTTAATAAATTAATTTTCTTTCTTTTTCAAATTCTATTATTACTTTGCAGATTCTTTTGATATCAGTAAAATGCCTTTGATATCATAAAATGCCTGCCGTAAAACTTAATAGAGTAATGTTTATTGTATTTTTAGAAAGTCATTTTTTCATTTCTATTTTTCTTATCTTTCTGTTTTTAACCTTAACATAAACAGAAAAAAATACTTATAAAACTTGGAATCGAACAATTAATTACTGCTAAATATAGGATTCTCACTGCACAACTGAAAATGCTTATTACACGGCTTGTGGCCAGTTTTATGTTAGAATATGCACTGAGTGTAAGCTAATATAAGTCTACTGAATCAATTTGTCAATTTAGATTATTAAGATAAAATTAAAATTCTTAAAATATGTAACATTTTTATTATTTATGCTTTAATGCATTTCATTGTTAATTATTCGCAATTGGTGATTAAGAAATTGTTTTTGAATAACAGCAACAACAACGAAAATGGAAATATTGTTCGAAAAGCAATTCGTATTTGCATTAGTCGCAGTGTTTTTAATCNAAGTAGACAGCATATTTTCTAATGGTAGCTCTAACAAATTGTTCCATACACGACCGAATATGAAACGGTAATCTGCCAACTAATCAAATTTTGTGAGTAATGGACCAAATATTTAAACTCGGCACCATGGAAAACTACTTAATTTCCTATTCGAATGCCACGATACCGCTGGGTCCTATAGAAAGAAGAGTGTTGTTGAACGGGGTCGAAGTAATTCGACTGAAAATAGTCGTTAACCTCCTCCTGGAAGAGAGAATGCTCAACGACTACTAAGTAATACCGGTCTACTATTAATATTTGAAAAGTGATTCGTTTTAGACAGTTTGTGGACCCCGTATGTGACCAAAGTGGCTAATTTTAACGTCGAAATGCATTCATATGACTTGTCAAAATGCAAGAATAATTGATTTTATATGATAATAAAGTTTTAAAATTTTGGCAACAGATTGAATAAAATACGTGAGAAGTATGTTCTCGTAAATACTGCGATTATACAAAATTATTGAGCTGAAATTTGAATAATCATAGATTTTACGATTTTTCAAATTTCAGCCCAAACGTTTACGTCTTCAAACTGTAAATTATTTTTGAGTACCAGCGAGCATTGATGCATAGCTCAGGTGTCATAAATCGGACCCCTCGCTGTGGGATCGAATCAAAAAAGATAAGTTCAGTGAATTCTCTCTAGTCATTTTTGGCAAAGCGCAGAGCCCAAACCGTTAGGAGTTGAAAGTTGAAATTTGGTACACATATAGGGTACGTCACGAAAACGCGCACTTTAGTTTATTTATAATTTTTCTTAATAAACATAAAAATATATATAAATATTAGGTATTACAGGAAGGCCATAATTAAACTGACACTACTCAAAGCCGTCTGTAGTACCATCTAACAACAAGAATAACACCAAATTTGATACAGGAATAGGAAAAAATGTGGCGCTGTGCATTATAAAACGGAGTTAATACAGACAGACATGCGAATAATAAACAATAAACACTAAACTTAAATGGGATTATTGCAATTCATTCAGCACTATCATTTTCCTAGCTTCACCGTTTTTGCTGACCTGTGTACAGCATTCTTTACAGCATGTCTGAATATCTATCAAAGTAACATACACTCACAACATTCAGTAACATGTCTGAATATCTATCAAAGTGAATCGTTCTTTTATTAACTTTGTGATCCCGTTAAAATAAACTTGCACTCGAAGTAACTGCACAGGTAGAAGTTTCATGGGAAACTAAAAAAAGCACCTAATGACTTTCTTCTGCGATATCATAGAAGCTGGAAGGAGCGATGTGGAGCAGTCATAATTTCTTGACGTCGCTGATCACGTTCAGATATAAATGGATAATCTTTAGCAAGACTTTCCATACCGTGCCATAGTAGCTTGTTAAATTAAGGTCGATGCTACTACCAGTACTACGAGTTCCGCAAACAATCGCATCGCAGTTGCAACTTCTTTATTTGCCTCTTGTCGCGCTCGTTTCATTTCTCCACCAGGTCGAACTTGTACAGATCCTTTTACTTAAGGCTTTTGGATCATCGATTTCATTGCTTTATTCAACAGCATTATACGCAGTTCGGACCGGTTCTAAACTGACAAAGAGCAATGTATTTACAACGCAACGCATTTTTTCTTCAATAAGTCCGATGTCGTGACATCAGACTTACCCAGTTATGCATATTTAACACAAAGCAAACACAGTCGTGAGATTTTGCAAATACAGTCTGCTCCGAAACGACGAAGCTACTTTCAAAAAATGATAGGTAAATTGCATCTCATGTAGCTATATAAGCCTATGTGTGAAAAGAAACAACAGTACAGTATACAGTTATGAAATCACCTACAAAATAAGAAAAAAAATTGTCAAACTGTAAATAAGAGCCACAAATAGAAGTCTTTGACATGAGCTAAATACATGACATGAAATGAATTAATAACTTCAACAAATTATATAGAGCAATGAAAAGTTCTTCAACAAGGATGGGCCAGACTTCTGGAGAAGCTATTGAGATGATATTAGGAAAAAATGAATTAATTCATTGAAGACGACAGCAAGGTAGTCGAAGTATTATGGTATAGATGCATTTCGATCTAATGGTATGACAAATGTAGCTTTTTACCTCTGGTCTTATCATTGCTGTAGTATATCAGCAAGTGCTAGATAGTATTTAATTCCATTTGCAAAAGAAATTGCGTAGAAATGTTTTCAATTTTAACAAGATAATGCATCTACTCATAATATAAAATTATCTTGGGAGTAGTTTTTGGCAAATGATATGTCATGGACTGGTCCCCATGATCCTCTCATGGTAATGCTATAGAAAACATGTTTGCTAAGATACAAGATGTAACATGATACATATTATATGTTGTATTTTAGTAAACAAAGTATATAGAAATGGGAAGCAATAGACATCAGTGGAATCATTAAAATGGCATTAAAACTAATGCTTGGCACAAAATCACAAATAAAAAGATGAAAAAAATCTTAGCAAAACAATGCCACAATTATAAAACTATAAATTCCCACTGTCATGTCTGTCAGTCCTTGCGTAATCTCAACAACAAAGTTAGACGAAATTCAAGACAAGAGGTGGAAAGAGAAGGGGTAGTAAGCCCCAATTAATTATACAGAAACTTCCGATCTAAAACAGAAGTAGGTGAATTCAATTCAAACATTTTCCCCTGAAATGTGTTAGATAGATAACCGTCACTATTTCTAATAGAAAAAGTATGATATACAGGGGCAAGCCATTACTAATTTGAGGTGAAGAGTAATATACTAAATTAAATACATAAAAAATATGATTAAAAGTTTTAGCTCAGCATTGTGACCATTTCACAATATATAATTGCTCGTTGTGTATTTAAAGATACGAATTTAATTGTTATTTGTGAAAAATACATATGTAATTCTTTCTAACATTGAAATAATAATAAAGTATATTTAAAAATAGATTAAAATATGTAATTAAATATGACATTTGTATAATACTGTACAGTATTAAAAGCCAATTCTTGCTATTTATTTTTGTAGATTTTAAAGAATTCTAATTAATTTTTATTTTTGTTCAAATACACGCGCCTTTAACATGAATTTATAACAATCTGTGAAGTATATTAAAATAGTTTCATTTATTTAAGTAAACGTTAAAAATACATTAAGAATTAATGCAGTTATATTGCTGATCGTTTCCAATATCATTATAATTTGTTTTAATTCTTTTAGGGAGTTTAAAATTAAAAATGAAAAATACAGAATTAATTCCAAAAGTCAGTTATTTTTTATTTTCCAGAGTTAATATTTTTACTTATTCATTTTGAAAATTTACTAATTAGTCTAGAAATCCGTATTGCGTTATTACTTTACAGGACATTCGGTAAAGTAGTTGAATAATAAGAAAATATACAGTATATAGCACATTGATTTATTGCAAAATAAATTCTTGGATAAAATTACAAATTATAGTATAAACATAAATGTCATCGAATTATCGAAAAATAACAGATTTAAAATATAAACTTGATAAATATTCCTAATAAAGCAGATCCAAAATATAACCACCCATAACTACTGTATACAGTATTTAGAAACACAAAGCTTAGACAAATATGAATTTTAATTTGTAAATAGAATAGAAACTCTTTTCCCACCCGTACATAGTAATCGCTCGTTTTATCGTGTATAACATCCGAAAATTAAAATGGAACAACACATCCTCATACAATCTAGACCATGCACTCTTCTGTCATCTCTGCATTTGCAAAAAAAATATCTTGGCCGAAAAAATGTGAAATTAATTACGATATGACATATACTATTTCAGAGTAACCACACCTGCAACCAGAAAAAATTTTCTTCTAGGTCATCCACAATCTGGTTTGAGATTCACTTACGCCAACGGTCCATCTCGACCGTGCATCTCAAATCAGAGAGATCACGTTGAAAAGTTTAGAAAAGTTTACTATAATTCAGTAAGTGGATCGCAATTTTTGTTTTATTTACAGAATATCCGTAACTTAACCTAACCTAATTTAACCTAACTTTATGTTTGCCCAAACTTCGTATTCTCTAATTTAATTTAGAAATTGAGTTTCCAATATTTATATATTATTAATAAAAACTTCACACAACGTATATAAGTCTATTATATCATCATAAAATTCAGTCCATTAAATCATTTTAATTTTCAGAAGTAATAGCGATAATGTCACACGCAAACGCCTTAAATCCTCATCGCCGTTTAATATACATTCTTATTCCATATTTTGGTCGCAGAACGACATCTAAACTTTCGAACATCTTGTCGCGAGGATCCAATGAATAAACTCTAAAATTTCGAATGACGTTGGCTAGGACAGTCTTCATCTCCATCGTGGCGAATTTTTGACCTACGAAAATCATATTTTAGTAGAAATACGATAATTGCTTTTAGAATGGATTAATTTTTCTCACCGATGCAATTACGTGGACCGGCAGAAAAAGGTAAAAATGCGTACGGATGACGTTTCTGGAAATTCTCTGGAAGAAATCGATCCGGATGGAAAATTTCTGGATTCTCGTAGACGGTCGGATTGTGATGAAGTGCGTGAATATTTATCATAATGGAAGAGTTTGGTGGTAATATAAAGTCTCCTGCAAGACCAAAATACACTACAAGTTATTATATATTCATAAATTCTTAAAATTAATAGATGCTATATACAATTGCGTATACGGGTACATTTATTCTTACAGTACTTGCCTACTTTCATTTCTGAAACGTTTCTTCTCAGAATTAATGGAACAGGTGGATAAATTCTGTTCGATTCCTAAAATAATAAAAATCCAGCAACGAGTTACCTAACTTTCCAGGCGAGAAATATTTTAAACATGAAACATATTAGCAATAGTTTCAAAAATTGTGTGGCGTCATTCGTTACAAGATATTATTTGAAAAATTAACTATCGTATTATTAATTACTATAAAATGGCAAAAGACTTAGTTTTCAATGTAGACATGAGTTATTATTTGGTAAAGTAAAAATTTCCATGAGTAATCGAAATGTTTTTCTTGAAAAGTTTTAGGAATATTTTACCATTTTTAAGCTTTAAACTGTAAGAAAAAATCGTGTTTTACTCTCAAGCTAACATCCAAAAACACAGAAAAATGTCCAACTTTTTTGCAATTTTCGACGTTTCGAAATCTCCCGAGTCCAAAAGAATAAAACTCTTGTAAATCATTATTGACTAATTGCCATACTTCTCCTCTATTATATATCAGCCGAAAGAGTGAAATATATGGTTCTAAGCCTATTCTTTTACGAAAAATGTTTACAAGAAAACAACTACAATAATACCTTAATTACACATTCCAAATAATTCATCTTTCTTAAGTCTTCTGTATTTATCATCCTATTTTTCTCATCAGCGAAAATCCCTTTCAATTCCTCAAACACCTTTTCTTGAATGTCTTGATGCAATCCTAAAAGATATAAAGTCCATCCGATACCCACGGTTACGGTATGGAATCCCTAATTTGAAAATTAGAAAAGCGTAAAAATAAAGGAAAAGATTTATAACTTTTTCGTTCGAAGTGAATATTATTATTTACATCAATCATAAATGTGTCGACTTCCTCTTTGACATCTTTTTCAGAAAGAGTTTTGTCTGTCAGGTGATGAAATAGAAGCAAATCCAGAAAAACTCTCTTCTTTTTTATTCCTAAAGTATTTTTTTCTACTTGAAAATCATCCATGTGTTGATTTCGTTTGATTAATTCTTTTCTTTCTTTGATTACCTGAAAAATAATTAGAAAATTAAATTTTATCGATTCGATAGAGTGAATCGCAGACTTACCTTTAAGTGGAGTTAATGGACTATTTTTCTATACTTTTTGTTGATTTCTATTAATGGGTTGAAGTAAGAGAAAGGACGAAACCAAAACCAAGGTTGCATAAGAAAATCAGCAAAATTCGATGCAAACCTATATTTTAAAATGTAAATAAAAATTGTAAGGAATTTTTAAACTGTTTTCCTTCTAAGACGATTAATTGAAAAAGCCTATATTGTTATGCTCATAGAGGGTGGAAGTGGTCCCACGATGAGGTATGAAGTGCTACGAATCTAGGCAAATATCCAGAAAACTCTATAATCCATGGGTTTTATCGATATATTGCAGCAGTGGCCAAATCTTTCTGAAATAGAATCTTTATATCGTGTATCACAAATATGTCAATATCATTCTATATTGTAGCAGTCTTTTATATATTACTGTGTGAACCGACGGTGTAGAGCGCCGAGCTTGTACCCACTTATCGGCTTCTTTGTGAGGGATTGTCTATGTGGTAAACGAGTAGGAGTTGTGCGAGGTCGTGACAAGGTGTCGGCCGTACTCAAGGAGGACACATAATTAACCATAACATATCATATTTAATAAACTATAAAATAATAGAAAGCGACTACAAAAATGAATAGATACAAAAGATGAAAATAGTCAAAACTTTTAGGTCGCGACAATGATTACTTCGTTCTTGTCGATAGACCGTCTAAGTTCTGGATCTTTATCTGTCCCAATATTCTCTAAGTTAACTTAACCGTAATCTAGCTTAAAACTGAGACGTGAGACCCGAGAGAGAGAGAGAGAGTTTACAAAATAGTTTAAAATAATACCTCTTGGTTACCGATCTCTTCATACGGCGCACAGTGGGTTGAGACGATTGTAGGAGGACAAAAGTAAAAAAATACATAACTGATAATGATCCTTACGTATTTATGTATTGATAAAAAACATTCCAGTGAGTCAATTCCTACCGATAATTTTTAAAATACACCCCATGGCTTTGCTTAACAACAAATAAAAATGCATCAGTTTTATATCTGGTTGGAATCATAACGTTAGTGTCGTGTTCGAACTTATTTTGAATAGTTATTTCGCTGGCTGTTTTAAGTGTTTTTATCCAATATTAAGATGAATACTAATCGCCAAAATATGTATTTTAATATGTATATTACATTAATAATAGTCAATGAGGGAAATTTATATAAAACAATCGCAAATTCAAGGGATTTTTACACTTAATTTTAAATAAGTAAAACTTTAAAACTTCTCCATTTTTTCGTATGTCTTTGTACGTTTTAATTTCATTTTCTCCGGAGTTTTGAAAATTTTATAATTATGTCTAACAGATATTTGTGTGCGGAAACGCGCGGATTTTGACGTATAACCATTTTTTCTTTCACAGTCAGCGGGACTCAGGCTCGTAGTCAGCGGAAGTGAACTTTTTGAAAAACTAAGAGAAAAAAATAAAATGATAAGCGGGTCATTCGAAGTAAAAAATATTATCGTAGACTACATTAAAAAAAAGTCCAGTTTAACAAATCCTAGTCGAGTTAGTGGAAAATGAGTTACGTCGAATTACTTGTTCTTTTTCCGTTGGTCTAAGTCAAAGATGGAAGAAACGTAATCGAAATATCAAACATTTTTCAAACAAAAATCGGTTATGGCACAATGATTAGGCAATTATTGAACATGTCGATTTGCCACAAACTAGTGCAAGCTGTAAAACACCACAAAAACAAATAATGGCCATCCAGCCAAATGAACGATCTACCTAATATTGAAATGAGGCAATGTAATGAAGAAACTTTTTCATTTGGTCTATCGACTCTTCCTTGTCACATAAGATTCATGGAATGCGTTCTTCGCATAGCGTATCGAATGGATATTAAAAAATGGCAAGTGCGCGAGACCGAAGAGAATGAGTCAGTATCAACAAGAAAGAAAAATATTAACAGATTTAGAACCGAAACTGGTTTACTTCTGGATACTCCCAAGCAAGGTGGTGGAAACACCAACGACAGTAATTCGGCAAGATTCTTTTCGAATGCCACTCTTATTGCAGAGATAACCGGTGTTAACAAGAACCTAATAGAACGATTTTCGGTTATATTACAAGCGCTGGCATCGGCTACGAAATTGATACGAGCAAATTCGAAATCTACACGAAGGAAACAGAGGAGTTATACGTGACGCTTTATCATTGGTATCCCGTGCCAGTCACTCTTCACAAAGTTTTAATACGCGGATCAAAAATTCGTTTCTAGTTTCAATAGGACAATTGTCCGAAGAAGTGCAAGAAACTAGACACAAGTAATTAAAAATATTTCGTGAAAGTTATTCCCAAAAAACCCATAGAATAAACACTAATACAGATATTTTACATGATCTTTTAATTTCTTCAGATCCTCTCATTACAAAACTTAGATCACTTCGTATAAGAAAACTCCGTTAACCGCTAACGTTTTAAAATTACTAAAAGCACCGAGCGTGACCGTAGTATAAGAGAAATCCGAGTCAAACTCCGAATGTGACTCCGATATGTAAATTTTTAGTTAATACGATATCTAAGTAAAAATTTTTATGATAAAAATGAATTGCACCAGCCTATATACTTAAGTCCTGCTAGAATCGTCTCACGACCCACTGTGCGGCGGCCGGATGGCCGAGCGGTCAAGGTGGCAGCCCACCGCTCTGGGAGACCCGGGCTCGAATCCGAACGGGTCGAAAAATCCCCAGAAATTTTTCGGGGGGTGGTCCGTTTGGATATGTCGGGCCCCGCCCCTCACCACCCGGCAGCCCGATTGTGGGCCTGGCCGAACCCATAATGGGCTTGCAAAAGAAGCCCTCTTAGTGCCCACAGGGCGGAAAGAGTAAAAAAAAAGAAAAAAAAATCTCTTCATACGGGAGGTTGGCGAATCTTCAAGCCTTTTTTTATACCCATCTTCGGGAGAGCTGACTAATGATAGGTATGATGCAACCCGTTTTAAGTTCGATTGCGTCCGGGTTTTGTTTATGTTAACTGTCAGAAATCGAACATTTCTTTAAATTTATTACCTCTTTCTATCCGTTACGATTACTCATTCTACCTCATAAATTTGATACCAGCTGTCAAACCAACTCAATTAATTGCTGGAGGTGACTAAGGTCAGTTTGTCTTGCAACCTTAGTAATAATTGTTCCTTATATGGTCATCTTGATCGGCTTTATCGTTCACAGAATCAGACAAAATAGTAAGTGTATGGGTTTTGTTTTTCCCTTTCTCATTTGACCTTTTGATCCGATTTCTGCGTCTTAAAAATTATATTCTTAAGTTATTTAATTAATTTTTTCTAATTATTCAATTTGTGTGTTTCACTCCCCCTTGTGAAGGCCCAACCGAGGTCCGAAATGATGTAAATCGCGGTATTCTTATGATTAAATAATAACGATAGATTAAATATAAGAGGGAGAGGAAAATCCCATAATTTAAACAACACGGCACGAAATGTAAACAACGAGTACCGGATTACTCTAACACGTGTTAAACGAACTGTCAATGTCAAAATAAAAAGTTATAAGTCAGACACAAGTGATCATAAACAGGTAGAACTTTGACCCAAGCGATCATAAACAATCAATCTAGGGAAACAATTTTGGAAAAGAGGGAAAGATTTAAGAGAAATAAATTATTGCGTATGATCGTTCGAATACCGAAATGACAGAAATCGCGAGTTACGAAGCTAAATTATCAACGCGAGTCTTGCTATTTTGTCAACAATCCCCAAGAACATTCGACAAAACGGCGTCGGCGTCGAACCTGGAATCGGACCTTTCCTGTGACACGAGTCGGTCTCGGTTTTCCCCAAAACAAGAGATACCAATCGAGAAGCGAGGAAGGGAACGAGGGGCCAATCAGAAGTCCGAATAGTAGAAGGAAAAACTATAAAAATCCGAAATTCAAGGTCGGGAGAGGCTCTCTTCCGTATTCCACGGATGGTCGTGACTTATATTGTGGTGTGCCGTCGCCAAGAAGTTTGGACTCCTCCGCTTCCTCCTTCCGATCGTCCGCCTTGCTCAGCGACCTCATCTCGTCCGCCCCAGGCCAGACAGACGCCGAAGTTCTCGCCTCTCCGCATCTTTGACGAGAAGAACCTAATGAAGGACTGTCGATTGTCGATGTAAGCATAAATGTTAACAAATAAACGGCTTTCTTGTGTAAAACACTTGTCATCATTTGCCTCCTCCTTCACGGCCCACATACAACATTCCCTTAGGTTCATCCTGACGCGGGATTAATAGATCTCACCTAGGAGATGGCAACCTTACACAGGTGCCGTGGAGTGGGTTTCAAGTCCCCTATCTCCACCAGGTCGGCTACCTTACACCCTTCAGAACTCACATTATGTTTAAAGCCCTACTCTATTTATTTATACACTAGTGGAATAGAAACAGTCGGACCTCTAATCTTAAATAATAATGGATTCAAAAATATAAGGAGTTCAAAACAAAGTCTAAAGGCGGCCATAGAGGTTAAGTTGATCCTTTGAGGCTGCCTGACCTTGAGGAACTTCAGAATTTCCTATCGCCCACACACGAAGAAGAAAATCTCTCAGCAGAGGCGTAGCTAAGATGGGGCAGGTAGGGCACGTGCCCCGGGCGTCACTCGCAGAGGGCGCGAAATGGTCTCCAAGACAAACGATTTGTTTCTGAAGGGGAGGGGAGGGGAGGGGAGGGGNATTTGTTATCTAATTGTCAGTGTGTGGCTTGTTGAGCCTTGTTTTTTTTCCTCTCTTTTTCTCTTTCTTCTACATTTTCTCTTCATAAATTTCACTTCCGGCCTTTGTTCTGTTGACCTCATCGTAATTGGTTGACCCAATGGTCCCATGGGTCACTAGAGAATAGGGGTGACACCGGATTGGTCAAAGGGGACTGGCGCCAGAGGAAAGGGAAAAAATCGTCATTCGAGAAGAGCTGGGAAGCAGAAGATAGAGATATCAAGGAATACGGAAAGAAGACCCACTAGCGTAGCGAGGGGGCAAGGGGACCTATTATGCCCCGGGCGCCACTCGCAGAGGGGCGCCAAATGGTCTCCAAGACAAACAAGATTTGTTTCGGGAGGGGAGGGGAGGGGAGGGGAGGGGAGGGGGCGCCAATATAGTGTCGTGCCCCGGGCGCCAGTTATGTTCGCTACGCCATTGTCTCTCAGTTAGTCAGTCAATCCGTCGGCCATGGCATCCGATGACGACATACTGGCTGTTTTTGGATGTCTATTGGCAACAAATTCTATTAAAACAAGCGGAAAAAAAGTATGCTTAGCAGTCTACAGTGTAAATAGTATTTGCAGTGGTTTGGGTAGCACTGATCACAAAATTCATTTTTCAAGAGAAATCTTGGTCTAGAGATTCTGTTAAAAAGCATCAATTATCAGCGAAAGATCAATGGCAAGTCGATTCTACTACCAAAAATTTCATAGATTAAATTTTATAGACGAATATATATTAATAATTCTCAATCACATGGAATATTAGTAGAAATTGTAAACATTATTATCGCATATTAAGTTTATAATTTAATAATTAAAAAGAATTTATTAAACTTTGTCTTATTTTAAGTTGTCATGTTTTAATTAACTTGGATATTAAAACAATAAACTTTTTGAAGTGTAAAAGAAAACGATATACAGTATCGAGATGTTTTATGAACATGGAAGAAATGAATTTAGAAGTTTTCTAAATATTAAAATTATTTATAGTCTAATTTTAATTTACTCGAGAAATTTTTGATCTGAAAATAATTTATAACCTGAAAAATTAATTTTTTAGGTTATAAATAATAAATGTTAATAAGGTTATAGAAAATAATTCTTCCAAACATTGACTAGACATTGTTTCAAACTACTCAGCGGCCTCACAACTGAATGACACGACGGCACACACGTTAAGGTCAACCTGCGCAGTCTGACACTGCTCAGGAAAATCAAACGGTTTTTCGATTCTACTCCGGTGGTCGATACACTTCCCCACACACTACCAGATATTACTCAAGGTCACGCATGCATGGGTAATCCTCAAAGGATTAACTTAACGTGTATGGCCGCCTTTAAATAAGGACAACCCCAAAGGCGGCCTAAGTTTTCTCAGTTTATTCAAATCCAATGGAATTCTATTTACAATAAAACAAATGATACTCTAAATTATTATATTATTAATATTAACTACTTTTTTAATATACCATAAGTGCCCATTATTAATAAAAACGTATTAAAAATTGATGATACTAATTCAATTATTGTGGACCCTTGACGCTTGGGGGCCAGGGCTTAAGCCTTATCCGTCTCTGTAAATTCGCCCCCGAAAACCTGGCCCAGAAAGCAAAGGAATTTACATTTTCGTTTCCTTAGTACCGTTTCTCGAAAGGCGTGTCCTCGAATACCTTTCGGGCAAGGTGACATATCAATACTATATAATTAATTTCTGATTAATTAAGTCATATTGACGAAATTTACTTGTAATAATAGTCACTTACCGTTCAACGGCTTGTACATATTCGGTGTTGGAATCATCTTGAGCGTTTACATGAATCCCCATCGCCGACTCTGTCAAACAAAATCAAATATATCCCATTGTTTACAGAAATATAATCACTGAAATATAATCTCACCCGTAATTACATCCAGAGTGCAACGTGAAGTTAATTGAATTATATCAAACACCTCGGATTCACGTTTATTTTCTAACTTCTGAACTAAAGTTTCCGACTTTCTATAAAAGATTTCTTGGAAATCTTCGAGAATTCGAAAGTGAAATGCAGGATTTAACATCTTCCGTCGTGCCTTCCATTTTTTGTATGAACTAATTTTAAAAACAAAAAATTAGTAGTATTTATAAAACACTTGAAAGTTTTAGAAAACAACGAAATATTACTTAATAAAAATTTTAAAAATAACTTTTTGGCTCTTATTACCTAGTAATGAGTCCTGTTCCGATTAAAGAATGTAAGCCATTATATAATCTATGTTTGTTAATCGTATTATAACTTTTCAATACTTCCTGCAAGCAAATAAACGAGTTATTACTTTAAATACAGGCATTTGTGCAGAATAAATAAAAGAACTACTTCCTACTTCAATTGTTTCGGGACGAGAAAACAGAAAATAATTACTTCCGTTGAAAGAAATTTTTATCGCTTTTTCCTTTGGATTTATCAAGCAAAATCCTTCTAACGTTTGAAGAAGATCTTTAACAACACAAAATAAATCAACGTCAATTCAGAAATTATATTTTATAATTATTATTTGATTAATTATTTAAATCAACTTACACACGTCAATAAACTTTTTATAGTTTAGTGCTTTACTAGGACAAAAGATTAAATTCCATAATAATTGATACGTGAGGAATCTGAAATGTGTTTGTCTTCCTTCATTCACTTTTGTCTGGCATCTCCAGCTCTTAACCGAGAGGTAAACAAAGATTAAAAACACTGCGACTAATGCAAATACGAATTGCTTTTCGAACAATATTTCCATTTTCGTTCTTGTTGCTGTTATATTATAACAATTTCTTAATCACCAATTGCGAATAATTAACAATTAAATGCATTAAAGCTTAAATAATTAAAATGTTACATATTTTAAAAACTTTAATTTTATTTTAATAATCTAAATTGACAAAATGATTCAGTAGACTTATATTAGCTTACACTCGGTGCATATTCTAAATATATAGCTGGAAACAAGCTGTGTAATAAGCATTTTAAGTTGTGCAGTGGGAATCCTATATTTAGCAGTAATTAATTATAAATATTTTATTCTGTTTATGTTAAAGTGAAAAACAGAAAGATAAGAAAAATAAAAACGAAAAAATGACTTTCTAATAAATATAGAAACCATCAGTCGATTAAGTTTTATGGCAGACATTTTATATGTGTTTAGTAGATATCAAAAGAATCTGCAAAGTAATACTAGAAATTAAAAAAGAAAGAAAATTAATTTATTAAAGCAACGTATGTATGTACTTTTATGAGGTTGGATCAATGCTCTTCGCCCACCATCAGATTAGTAGTAATACAGAAAACGAAAAAATAACACTGAAAGGAATCATGATTAAAATACGCTTGACAAAAGGGACAGACGTGGTCAACTTTTCGAGCATTCAAGAATACAGAGAATTGTTTTAATGCTATTATACTGAGTATTTTATTGAAAAACGAAACTGAGTTCTATGTCGTAGGTTTTATTGTTTCAGATTGATACAAAACACGTATATGCTGACCTGCTTGTAACGTTATGTCTAAAGCAGTTTAAAAGCCATTTATCAATCCATGAGGTGTGATATTTAGTCCACGAAAAAGAAAGGATTCTATTTGCGGCTCTTATTTAAAATGTGGAAATTTGTTTCATTTTCTTATTTTGATGTAATTATTATTACCTTATTAGAGTTATGTCATTACTTCACTGTGGCTCTATTATTTAGGAACAGACTGCATTTGTAAAATCTCACGTTTAGTGGCGTGTAGGTGCTTTAAACTTACAACAGGCAAACTTACAATAGACCCATAGACTTTTGAAGCGAATGTTGACTTCTCATAGTCCACTGTCTCAACTGGCATAATGAGAAAGGTGTCAACACGAAAAATTTTAAACAGAGGAAAACTAAATAATTGCAATTAAAGTAATTTCTATCAACCGAACACTTAACATTGCTCCACGGGACCGCAAATTTACTACGAATTAATGGGGTTTCTTGTATCAGATAATGTCATAATAGACTTTGGCCTTAGGAGTGCCTTCGAAGTAACATCAAAGAAACAAAAGATCGTTGATAGAAAGCGGGAAATACTATTTCAATATTGATGTATAGAAACGTGTAGCAAACGATGTCAAGAATATTATACTACAGATTCACCCTCTTTCATCAGTCGCGCAAATATTAGAACATTCGTACCAATGCACAACTATTTTGAAAAATTTCTTTTTCTTACAAAAGAAAAGAATAATTTATGTTTTAAGGCCTAGTTGCAGAGACTGTATAATACATTTCATAAAGATAAATAAATCTGTAAAATATAAAACTAAATTCACTTCTTACTTACGTACACACTTTTGTTTTTGTAATTCTTTTAATACTATTGATGAATATGTATATCTTCGTTAGAATGCTGCATATATATCCTCGTTAACATAACTAGTGAAAGCTATTTTCTATCTTAAAAATAAATCTCTCTTTTAGAGAACAAGGATTTTATTTGATAATATTCTATAAGCTTGAAACAAATGAGAATTCAATTATTTTCTCTTCTCTGAAGGTCAATCGACGAGTGATCAGTCAGGCTTGACTATTAACACGCAAATTATTTTAAAAATAATCTTTAAATCAAGGAAAACTTTAACACATATTCGTCTGAATGCAAATATGCAAATTAGCACGAATATAACAAAAATTGCGAGGGCTGTTCAATGGATGAGGCCACTGTGTCAACTGTCAAAAATAGAAATGTCTTAGAAATGTGGGAAATTTTCAACAGAAAAAACAATAAATAAATCAGATGAAGTCGTGTATATCTACTCTAAACTTTATAAATAGCTGATTCAATACTGGCAGAGGTAGAAGTGCTGTCATTTTTGTACAGCGGAATACTTTATAATGTGTTCAACATTGCTTGCCTTTTCTTTTGAAACTCGATATATCTTGGGAAGTAAAAGTGCATAAGTCGGTGAGACAAATCGGTTCGTTTCGAAATATAAAATCTTGTAATAAAATATTTTAACCGGGATATAATTAAAAACTTCAAAAATTAACAAATAAATTGTTTCTTGGACCTAACTGTATGTGTCCTTTTTAGTTATCCTTTCGAACTCCTTCAAGAAATACAGAATTCACCACCGAAGATAATCCTTTTTTTGAGGCTACTATTTTTGACCGAATGCCTTTTGAGATTCTCGTCATTAATTATTCGAGTTGTGGAATTAATCTTTCGAAATTTCTGCTGTTTTTAATTATTTTTCTATAAACAAAGATTAATTGTTATCAGAAAATTTTTCCTTTAGATTGAAAAAGTTTTTCATATTCTATTGTTTAAACGAATGCATTGATTGCCTTACATTCATTTTTTTTTCAATTTCTTGGTATACTTTGAAAATTCAGTCGAAATATTTCCTTGAAAAGAGGAAAAATATGAACATTTACTGGTAACTGGTATTAATGTAAATATTTTGCCTTAAACAGGAAAGTTGTATAAAGTATTATTTTATAGAAATATGAATTTGTTTCGAGTATACAGGTATATAAAATGAAAAAGAAATCAATCTTAAAAGTACAAAAATAAAAAGTGTATGCAGGTGACAGTAAGCCCGACTTCCATTCGTTAAATACGTTGAATTCGCGAGTCCCCATTCAAAATGAACATCATTCACCCTTCATTTTATGTTCTTTTTGTACACAACAAGTGCATGCATTTCCACGCAAACTTTCCTCACTCGTTGCCATTAGCTCGTCCTAAAGTATTTATACGGATCGACTCCGATGTTGGAATTAGCCTAATTACAAAAAAATTACAAGATTTGTTTATTGTGGACAAGGCTTTAGAAATAGCTACATCTGATAATTTGCGAAAAATAGATCCATTGATGGTGGAATTGTCTATTAAAGATATCTAAAATTTTACTAGGTAATTTCTGAGAAAAAAAAATATAGATATAAATAAACGTAGTAAGAAAGTACAGTATATATTTTTTATTTTTGGGGGTATATCCAGAACGAATTAATTAAATTCCCAATAAAACTTATGGTAAATCGATAATCGGTTAATGAACAAAGTCTTGGAACAGATTAACAGTTTGTTAAGCGATCACCTATTGTATTTCAAATTTTACTAGGTATTTTCTGAGAAAAAAAAACAAACGGTTTCTCCTATTTCTGCTCGATTCACAAACACAGATATGGTGTTAAAATAAAATTTGGGATAGAGATCGATGTAAATTGAGAGCAGTTGCAAACTCCATTGGCACATGGTGCGTATGACCAGTTTAAATAGGCAACGGCTCACAGACTTTACATGGCAAATTTATAAAAATAGATTTATTGATGGTGGAATTGTAAATTGAAGATATTTCGAATTTTACTAGCTCAATGACTAAAGTTTCATAGGTTCTAAATAGTAAGGTTTGCCGTATGGGGCATTACTGATAGAGTTCGTGCAATGTCTTTTGATACAACAAGCTCTAACACTGGCATGATTGCTGACGCCTGCGTCCTCCTAGAACAGAAGCTTGGTAAAGAGTTGATATGCACTCCTAGCATGCATGCATCATGTAATAAAGCTGATCATTGGTGCAGTATTTGAAGCTGTCTGGATCGACATCGTCACCGGAAGTTCCTCTTTTAAGCGATTTCAACGTCATTGGCAGTTAATTTATGAATAGAAATATGAACCAGGCTTTGTAAATAACACAATATTGAGATCACTGCAAGACATCAACGATGGTGTTGTTGAGTTTGCAAACAGCTACCTGTAAAACAATCTGCCAAGAATGACTACAGAGAATTCACTGACCTGATTATTATTCTTGATTCAATTCCACAGAGAGGGGTCCGATTTACGGCACGTGAGCTATGCATCATGCTCGCTGCCTCTCAAAGATATTTTACAATATGAAAGTGTGGTTGTTTAGGGGCCAGTTCCACTTAACAAAAAAAGAAAAGAAGGAACTACAGAATGTGTGTGTCTTTGCTGCACGTGTGCACTTGAAAATATGGATTTCAGCTCCATTGGCAGCCAGTGCTCCTAACACTGACCCTCATCTTCTGAAATCACTTCTTGAATACTCGGCAATCAACACGACAATATCTAAGGTAGAATCTCTCACACTTTCTAAACACTTATGGTATTTGTTGCCAGGTTTGGTTGCTTCAGCTTTTTACGACAACAACGTAAGTTCTGCTACAAATAGACTAATGATTACAGCGATTAAAAATGACGATGACACTGAACAGGGTTACATTGAGCGAATCAGTGTTGACCGGGGCACATTCATGGGAAAAAATCTTGAAAACTGTACATGTGCGAAGTCACATACTCTGTTTTTAAATTAATTGAAACTTCCAGATACGTTCTCACAGTAGATCCTGACCTGTGGAAAGATAGAGAGAAAACTACTAAAAGAATACAGAGTCAGTACATGTCATTAAAGTGCAACTATGAGTGTTCACGTTATGACTTAGATGAGTGCGACCATGCAGAACGCATGATCGCATTCATCTAGGAATTCACTGGCCTAAAAACTCATGATGATTTACGAGTTCAGTATTTGCTGCAAGTTGTTCATCAGCACCGTTAGGCTACTCCGGACAGCAAGAAGAAAAAATCTCTGCCTCTACGAAAACACTGATAAAGTTCTATTAAATGTTGTACTGAAAATTTCAAATTTTGTGAATTGTGATGTTTAAAAATATTTTCGTTGCATTTTTGGTTTGTAATCCATCAAGTTATTGAATATTGTAGAGTCTATACGACTATTTAATTTATCTATAATTGTCTACAAAAGTGAAACAAGTCTGGTTTACCAAAACAGGTCTTGTATGTTTTAATTTGTCATAAATCACTCTTTTTATAAACTTTGTGGTCATTGAGCTACCTCTAAATATTAATTTATCAAGTCCAAATTTTTTCTGTAGTAATTTGAAACCATAGTTGGAAGAGTTCTGGAGGGTAGGACCACAAAAAAGTAAGCGATTAATTTTTTCCTATTTTAAGCATCACACTAATTGTTACGTTTATCGCGATACTCGGATGGTACGAAATGGCACAGTTTCATTGATTAAGTAGACAGCATATTTTCTAATGGTAGCTCTAACAAATTGTTCCATACACGACCGAATATGAAACGGTAATCTGCCAACTAATCAAATTTTGTGAGTAATGGACCAAATATTTAAACTCGGCACCATGGAAAACTACTTAATTTCCTATTCGAATGCCACGATACCGCTGGGTCCTATAGAAAGAAGAGTGTTGTTGAACGGGGTCGAAGTAATTCGACTGAAAATAGTCGTTAACCTCCTCCTGGAAGAGAGAATGCTCAACGACTACTAAGTAATACCGGTCTACTATTAATATTTGAAAAGTGATTCGTTTTAGACAGTTTGTGGACCCCGTATGTGACCAAAGTGGCTAATTTTAACGTCGAAATGCATTCATATGACTTGTCAAAATGCAAGAATAATTGATTTTATATGATAATAAAGTTTTAAAATTTTGGCAACAGATTGAATAAAATACGTGAGAAGTATGTTCTCGTAAATACTGCGATTATACAAAATTATTGAGCTGAAATTTGAATAATCATAGATTTTACGATTTTTCAAATTTCAGCCCAAACGTTTACGTCTTCAAACTGTAAATTATTTTTGAGTACCAGCGAGCATTGATGCATAGCTCAGGTGTCATAAATCGGACCCCTCGCTGTGGGATCGAATCAAAAAAGATAAGTTCAGTGAATTCTCTCTAGTCATTTTTGGCAGACAGTTTTACAGGTAGCTGTTTGCAAACTTAACAACACCATTTTTGATGTCTTGCAGTGATCTCGGTACTGTGTTATTTGCAAAGCCTGGTTCATATTTCTATTCATAAATTAACTGGCAATGACGCTAAAATCGCTTAAGAGAGGAACTTCCGGTGACGATGTCGATCCAGACAGCTTCAAACACTGCACCAATGATCAGCTCCATTACATTATGCATGCATGCTAGGAGTGCATACCAACTCTTAACCAAGTTTCTGTTCTAGGAGGACGCAGGCGTCAGCAATCAGGCCAGTGTTGGAGCTTGTTGTATCAAAAGACATTGCACGAACTCTATCAGTAATGCCCCTTATGGCAAACCTTACTATTTAGAACTTATGAAACTTCAGTGACATTGAGCTGTCAGTTAATATTCACCAATCAAGTGGATTTTTGGCAGGAATTTTTTCTATATATATTTGAACGGAAATACAGGGTAAGAGGTCGAAATTTGCCATGTAAAGTCTGTGAGCCGATTGCCTATTTAAACTGGTCACACGCACCATGCGCCAATGGAGTTTGCGACTGCCCTCAATTTACATCGCATCATCATCACAAATTTTATTTTAACACCATATCTGTGTTTGTGAATCGAGCAGAAATAGGAGGAACAGCTTGTTTCTTTTTCCAGAAAATACCTAGTAAAATTTGAATTATCTTCAATAGTCAATTCCACCATCAATAAATCTATTTTTGGCAAATTATCAGATGTAGAAACTTTTAAACCCAGGTCCACGATAAACAAATCTGTAATAATTTGTAATTAGGTTAATGCCAACATCGGAGTCGATCCGTATAAATATTTGAGGACGAGGTAATGGCAACGAGTGAGGAAAGTTTGAGTGGATATGCATGCAGTTGTGTTGTACAGTGAATGTGCACTTGTTGTGTACAGTGTAATTTTTATAGCATGATATGATATAATAATACGTTGGAAGAAATACATAAAATGTTGGGTGAATGAGGTTCATTACGGATGACGGTCTGCGAATTCAACGTATTTAACAAAAGGGAATCGGGTTTACTGTCACCTGCATACACTTTTTGTTTTGTATTTTTAAGATTGATTTTTTATTCTATATACCTGTAAACTTGAGTCATATTTCTATAAAATAATAGTTTATACAACTTTCCTGTTTAAGACAAATATTACATTAATTAATACCAGTTATCAGTAAATGTTGACATTTTTCCTCTTTTCAAAGAAATATTTTGACTGAATTTTCTAAGTAAACCAGGAAAATGAAAACAATATGAATGTAAGACAATTAATGCATTCGTTTAAACCAGTGGTTCGCAATTACTTTTTCCTGCGTACCACTTCAAGAAAGAGCTCAAACTCGCGTACCCCTTATAGCAGAAATTAATATTAGTCGATACTAATATAAATTCATAGATAATTCTGTATGTCTGTCTGTTACCTTTTCACGTCTAAACTGCCGAACAGGTTTTAATAAAATATGGCACAGAGATAGCTTACACGTTGGAGATGGATATAGGCTACATTTTACTGCGAGAAAATATCTTACTCCCTCGAGAAAATTCGATATAACGCGGGCGAAGCCGTGGGTAGACAGCTAGTGATAAAAAAATAAGTTTTGTTTTACATTTATTACCTTTAAAATACGATTCTAATAATAATGAAAATAACATAAGGTTATTTAATTTTAATGCGACAAATGTGCACGATTTTCTTTGCGCAACTTTGTAAAATCTGGTTGGTTTTTGGTCAGCTTCAGTCTCTAGTCATTTTCGAGTCGAAGTCGGTGACGATTCATGTTTATCACGGCCGAAAATCCTCTCTCGCAGAAATATGTCGTGCAAAATGGTAGAAAAAATTTTATTGCCGCTTCGCTGACACGATAATAATGATAACTGTACAATTTTTGTTTCTTGCATAAGAATTTCATTTAGGTATCGTCACAAATGCATTTTTTTGATGAAATTTCGAGAATATTTTTAGTTATACATAAACGAATTTGCGCATTCGACATCGTGTTGAAAATTTCCGAATTTTTGATGGTCCACCCATTAAACAGGTCTGCAAGTAAAATACTGCATAGGATTTTTATACATTTTCTTACGAATTTCAACTTGATAAAAACGAAAAAAATACGAAAAAAATTCCATTTCGTCAATTTATTTGTTACACTCAAGTTTTTGTTTGTATTTAGCGTAAAATTCCTAGTTAACTTAAAATTTACTATTCTTTTCTTTTTATTTAAAATATAGCCTTAAAACGAAGACTTCTCACATTAATTCTATCAATTATAACTGGACTTGGTAATAAATAAATAAAAATGTTAATGATTGAAGAGAGTAGTGGTAGGGGGAACTGGGTTAAGTAGTTTTAGCGTTAGGAGGAAGGTCGCATGATCGTATAGAAACAGGTTAAAAGTTGATAGTGAGTAATATTATTGGTGAGGTTGAGCATGTTTCGACATGTTTTCTGGGATACTAGGAATAAATATAAACAACTCGCTGTTGGATTAGATCGTGTTTCAACAAGCTAAATAAGTTCAGTATCTCGCTGGCCATCTAATGCCACACTCAGTTTATATCCAGCATTCGAACGCTACTGTGCTTGTATTTTTATTTCTGGAATATGGCTCGCAGAGGTTGTGTAATTTCTCCCGACAGCTTCTGTTATGTTTGTGGTGAATACACAGTGAAAAGTCAACAAAGAAACATAAGTGAGTTTGTGAAGAAAGTTTAATTTGCATATTTCAAATTGAAACTTGGAGATCGAGACAAAGCAGATTTCTGGAAACAATAGGAGAAAAGGAAAAAGAAGCATGGGACTCTTTCAAGAATGTAGTGCATAAGTTTTTGGGGAATACTAAGGACCCTGACTACAAAACCATTGTACAACGCATGCTGGCAGCAGCGTATGAATTTCGAGGATGCGAGATAGCTTAAAAGTTCATTTCTTACACTCCCATATTGACTATTTTCCCGAAAACTTGGGGCCTACAATGAAGAACAGAGTGAAAGATTTCACCAGGATGTCCATAATATCGAGAGACGTGAAAAGAAAAATTGGATGTCAATACGTTAGCTGACTACTGTTGAATGCTCAATCCAGAAGCCAGAGAAGGAAATTGGAAACGAGTTTGGAGAAGCATCAAAAAGAAGAAAAGGTTTCGTAAGAAAAAAGAGTAGACCTAAAATTGTGTATAAATATCAGAAACAATTTGTTGATTAGTTGTAAGAAAATATTTATTACAATGAACTAAATATATTATAAGAGTTTTATCAAAAATTTGTTTTTATTTTGCAAAAACCTTTACATGATGGGATGTAATGGAAGTTAGTTTTAGAATCTGTGATCTTTAAAACATATAATTTAGCAAAAATATTCCATGCAGCTGGAAAAAAATTTTTTTGAAGACCTGTGTTATTTATTTGATTGCTTTATCTCATGCATTTAAATTTTAAATCGACCGATTTTAGATTGCCACGCGTACCCCTTCACGCAATTTTGCGTACCCCCAAGGGTACGCGTACTACTAATTAAAAACCACTGGTTTAAACAATAGAATATGAAAAACTTTTTCAATCTAAAGAAAAACTTTTCTGATAACAATTAATCTTTGTTCATAGAAAAGTAATTAAAAACAGCAGAAATTTCGAGAGATTAATTTCACAACACGAATAATTAATGACGTTAATCTCAAAAGGCATTCGGTCAAAAATAGTAGCCTCAAAAAAGGATCGTCTCCGGTGATGAAGTTTTTATTTCTTGAAGGTGTTCGAAAGGATAACTAGAAAGGACACATACACTTAGGTCCAAGGACAAATTTATTTGTTAATTTTTAAAGTTTTTAATTATATCCCGGTTAAAATATTTTATTAGAAGATTTTATATTTCAAAAAGAACCTATTTGTGTCGATGACTTATGCACTTTAACTCTCTGCCCAAAGAAAATCGAGTTTCAAAAGAAAAGCAATGTTCAAAGCCATGCAATGTTGAAAACCTTATATAGTATTCCGCTGTACAAAAATGACAGTATTGTATGAACTATTTATAAAGTTTACAGTGGATACACACGACCTCATTTGATTTATTTATTGTTTTTTTCTATTGAAAATTACCCGTTCTGACACATTTCTAATTTTGCCAGTTGCGACAGTGGTCTCACCCATTCAACGGCCCTCGCAATTTTCGTTGTATTCGTGCTAATTTTCATTTCGACGAATATGTGTTAAAGTTTTCCTTAATTTAAGGATTATTTTAAAAATGAATTGCGTGTTATTAGTCAAGCCTGACTGACCACGCACCGATTAACCTTCAGAGAAGAGAAAATACTTGAAATCTCATTTCTTTCAAGATTATGGAATCTTATCAGATAAAATCCTCGTTCTCTAAAAGAGAGATTTATTTTTAAGATAGAAAATAGCCTTCACTTGTTATGTTAACGAGGATATATATGCAGCATCAACGGAAATTCTAACGAAGATAAATATACTGATCGATAGTATTGAAAGAATAACAAAAACAAAAGTCTGTACGTAAGTAAGAAGTTAATTTAGTTTTATATTTTTCACATTTATTTATCTTTATTAAATGTATTATACATTCTCCGCAGCTAAGCCTTAAAACAAAAATGATTCTTTTCTTTCTATAAGAAAAAGAAATTCCCTAAAATAGTTGTGCATTGGTACGAATATTTTATTGTTTGCGCGACTGTGGAAGAGGATGAATCTGTAGTATAATATTCGTGACATTTTTTGCTACACGTCACTATACACCAACATTGAAATAGCATTTCCTGCTTTCCATCAACAACCTTTCGTTACTTTGATGGCACCCCTAAGGCCAAAGTCTATCATGACGTTATCTGTTACAAGAAACCCCATTAATTCGTAGTAAATTTGCAGTTCCGTGGAGCAATGTTAAGTGTTCGGTTGATAGAAATTACATTAATTGCAATTATTTAGTTTTCTACTGTTGAAAATTACTCGTGTTGACACCTTTCTTATTTTCCCAGTTGAGACAATGGAATATGAGATTTTTGAAATTCGATCTATGAGTTTAGATATTGGAAGTCAAAATTCGATTTAAAAGTCTATGGATCTATTGTAAGTTTGCCTGTTGTAAGTTTAAAGCACCTACACGCCACTAAACGTGAGTTTTTACAAATACAGTCTGTTCCTAAATAATAGAGCCACAGTGAAGTAATGACATAACTCTAATAATAATCACATTGTTAAAGCCATACTTGTGTCAAAATCAACAGTATACAGAATTTTCAAATTATCTACAACATAAAAAAATGAAACAAATTTTTGCATTGTAAATAAGAGCCTCAAATAAAATCTTTCCTTGTTCATGGACTAAATATCACACCACATGGATTGATAAATGGCTTTTAAACTGCTTTAGACATAACGTTACAGGCAGGTCGGCATATTTGTATTTTGTATCAATGTGAAACAATAAAACCTACGACGTAGAGCTCAGTTTCGTTTTCCAATAAAATACTCAGTATAATAGCACTAACACAATTCTTTGTTTTCATGAATGCTCGAAAAGTTCAGCACATGTCATTCCTAATTTAGAATGATCCAGGAGTAGTATACGTATGACACGTACTAATCACAAAATTCGTTTGACACGTACTAATCACAAAATTAATTTATTTTTACAATTACTTATATACTAATTACAAAATTATTTTATATGAATTTCCAAATTCAAAATAAAAAAGCAATTTATAATTTAATTTCTTTTACTTGGAAATTAAGCCAGACTGCAATTGTTGATCATCTTTTAATTTTAACAGAATCACCTGACTTCCGATCCGGACCGGAAGTTTGTTCGTGGTTAATTGGGTGAGTCTGTCCGTAATTTTTTTCATATCTGATCTCGATTTTTACCTATCTAACTTCGTTCTTGGGTTTAACAGGTTAAGCAGACATCAAACAGACCAACGACAGTCGGAAATTTGAATATTTAGAAACAGAAAAATTTAGAAAAAACATCAGCATTTTACACACACATTTATTAAAGTTAAAACAGATGAAATATCGTACATTCCATTCCCATATGACGTAGCAGCTAAAAGTTTACATAAGTGGAATCGCGAGGTTGATCGAATAGTTGAAGACACGTCAGTGCTCGTGACAGTTTTAAATTACGAATTCTCTTCCAGGTTTCCAGCAGGAAGTAAAAGCATCATGAAGACCTTTTTGTTGCTAGTTTTAGTTTTAAGTACGTATTTCTTTTAAATATAAATTAGTAAAATTAGTTTTTTTTTCCCCAAATGGTTTGGTTGGGAGGATGAATTTACTCTAAAACTGATTTTATTAGAGAAATAGAAAGAAACGTTTTACTGAAAATTTCTCACAACAAAAATATTTGTTTATTATGAGTCACCCTTTGTCATCCCTGACTTAAGATTAAATAATTCCCTCTACCCTCTGTCCGCATATCCACAACTATACTTAACTATTGTTTTTATAAGTGTTCTTTTTTAGTGTG